>NC_056731.1:818764078-818779078 GCF_019279795.1 Protopterus annectens | reverse complement strand
TATTTTCCTAGCTGAGAGCCTATACCTTTAGCACTTTAGTTATTAGTCTGTTTCTTGTACGAATTACGTATTTTCTATCCTGACATGACCGCTTTAGGCAACTGTTACACGCAGTATGCTACATAGTTATTTCCTACAATCACAGGACATTTGGCATTGTATCATTGTTGGTCAGGACACACCTACCCACACAGTGACTGTCCCTCTCACAGTGGATCAGGGGGTATCCTGTTTACGTCAGTGCCTTCATCACCCTATTTCCAAGTGCCACTATGCGAATGTGTACAATATATTCTCTCGATTATTCATGTCGGGACACATGCATCACGGGCAGATGTTTGATCCTGGGTAGTAGGTTCTGCATGACCATCTAAGGCTGGACAGTCTCGTGCACCACTACTGCACATTCCAACTTGTGTCCAGATGTCTACAGGACTGGACATCATCTCTTGATACCCATTCTGATGTTTACACATGTTACTTATCCCATGAGGGATATCTAAAAATTTAACAAGACCAATACCGACCATTCTTTTGGCTTTACAAAAATGTGCTGGGGGTTATACTTGCAAGGGATATATAGTTTGCAATCCTGAAAATGCCTAGGGTGACACTGCCTACTACATATGAGTAGTGGTCACTATGTGTAGATATGGCTGCGCCAAGCTAGTAGGCCAAGTATGGCTGGATTTGGTGGATGTTCAGGTATGGAGGCAGGTTGTGTGCTGTGGAGAGGATGATGGGTATTCCATTATGCATCTAGACGTGTTGCATTTGAAATGGCTGGTTCCATCAGGACCATTCTGTGGGTATGTGCCAGTGACATTTCTGTACATTTGTATCGCACATTTTAATATTCATATGTTTGTGGGATTGTGTTCTACAGTATGGCCTGTCAGGTTGTATTGCAGATGTGTGTACATGTTCTTTGTCTTTCTTTCTGATTCCCCCTCTGCTCCCACATACACCTCCAGTTCACCTATTCTGCATACAACACAGTCTCGCCTTTGAGGATTATACCATTACCCATCCCCCCCACACACATATTCTTGACACTCCATCCATCACTGCTTTGGTTGATGGCCCATGACACGGTCAAGGTAACACATTGCATACACTACATATGTCAGGTACCTGTATGGTTGTGTGGACTACCCTGACATGTTTCACCTTCCACATGCTATACATCATGCACATAGGTACACGCCCATACTTAACTTTCATGACATGGTTGGTACACCCAGGTAATACCCATTCAACTGTGACACATCCTGACAAGTACAGCTTGGACCACATATGTGCGAATTTTGGCTGACTGCTCTGATCATTGGTAGGATGCCACCTTTTCCTATGTCCAGGATGGGATATATTCCGGACACATATCCGATTGTACTGGGCAACACATACCCACAGTCAATGCTACAGATAATATTGTTCCTTTAAGCCTATATATTGCCTTATTGTTGTAGCAGTTTATATGCTCCTTCTGTTTCGTTTTCATGCTTATTCTGTTTCATGTCACATATGGTATGTTAAATACGGACATACCTATTGTACGTGACTATTACATGCATTGTGGGATATAATTCTGTCATATGGTTGCTAGATATTTACATTTATCGTGGTTTTGTTATGGACACATCTGTCCAGCTGTGTACTCTCCCTCACAATGTGGGACAGCTGGTCACCCTGACCATTGGGCTGGACGTAGCTATTGGCAGCGCGCTAACATGATGCATTTCACTTCCACTTGGTATAACTACACTGCGTTGGACTACGGGCACACGGTTTTCAATGTCATTTGTTTGAGGGATGGGGACCCGTTATTCCCTACCATGCATTTGTGTTTGCTTCTTCATTTTGTGTTCACAAGAACTGTCTTGCATGCTTTGCATACATTTCAGTATCCACAGACACTGACAGATGTGATTACTATTGCATGCAAATTGTTATATGCAAGCATTTTAGGTTGCATGTAGCACAAACCAACTACAGAGCTACCATGTAGCAGGTAAAGCAGCCAAATGAAGGATACTTCCAAATAACAGTCAGGCAGAATGGTACTCAGCTTCAATCCAACTTAGACAGATTTTAAATATCCACACAGGAGCACAAAGACCAGAATAAAACTTAGGTTTATTAAAACAAGAGGTGAGCGCTTTCGCTATGAGCTTCTTCAGACCAAATAACATCTACATTCAAAATAACCAAGGTATATAGTTTCCTTTGAGTCAATTAAAAAATCAATTAAGATGTCAATTAGCTACTAGAACATCTTAAAGGTAGATATACACTATATTTAATTACTACAAGAATATATAAAAAACCTTTCTCATATACTGCATCCACATATAAAAATATGCATATAAAACCATATACTTATGCTACTATGATAAATTTACAAAAATAATAAAATATCACATATATATATAAATACAGAAGTATATATAGGGAATATATGTATAAAAGGCAACATCAATAGATGGATCATTTATGTAGCCTTCTTCTTTTCAAGGCAGGTTTAATGGACGCACGTTCATTCAAACCTTTACCCCTATCACCCCTCAAAACGATGATCTAACATGTTTACCTGTACTCTGTGTATGTCCTAATATCCCCTTGTCTAAGACTGTTGTTAATGGATTCAATGACCCTAAAATTAAAGGTGTGCTCTGTACCTGATTCATTTACATGTTTGGAGAGTGCATTATTTAATAACTTCTTCCTGATACTATACAAGTGTTCTCTAATACGATCATGTAGGACTCTATTAGTCTTCCCAACGTAGAATGCATGGCAGATATTACATACTGCCAAATACACTATATTAGAGGACATACAATCATGATGACCTAAAAATTTAAGGGATTTATACATATCTGGATGAAAAAAACCCCTTCTCAGTACTAATATAGGGACAATAATTGCATGAGCCACATGGCTTAGTAAACCCATAATCCATACAGCCTCTATTCTCTTTCCTGTGACACAACAGCCTTTTCAGGTTCTTATGATTCTTATACCTAAAACTAGGGGTTTGACCAACAATATCCCCTATGTCACTATCAACCAAGAGAATAGGCCAAAATTGCTCAAAAGGTTTCGTAACATACCCAGTGTCACTTAAGAAATATAATGAGACTTTGGTAAATCTAGTCCCAGTATTAACAAGGGGGGTAGATATAAACTCATTCGGGCCAAAAAGTGGTTTGGCTCTGGTTTCCCTCAAAGATGTGAGGTCATTCCATTGCCTCTCCAACTCTGCATGTGAATAGCCTCTTTCTATCAAATTATCACCAACATTGGCAAGTTCAGAAGAAAAAACAATTTCAGAAGAGTTCATCCTAGATGCCCTCATACCCTGCCCTCTAACTAGATTCCTAAAGATATAGCCAGGATGCATGCTCATCCTAAATAAAAAGGCATTCTTATGACATGCCTTACGGTGGACACCAGTGTTAATGATACCTGAATCCAATTTCTGAATGTACACGTCAAGATAATCTATAAAATCAAAAGAAAATTTAAACGTAAATTTCAGGCAAGTCATCAAGTTGTTCACTTCTTCAAAGAAGTTACTAAACTCCAAATAGGAACCAAGCCTTAAAATAAACAGATCATCAACGAAACGCCTATAGAATAGAACATGTTCTGTGAAATTGTTCTGTATAAATAAAACCTCATGTTCCCATTGAGCAAGGAACATGTTGGCGTAGCTATTGGCACAAGACGTGCCCATAGCTACGCCATGTTTCTGCAAATAAATATTCTTCCCAAAAATAAAGATGTTATTGTTAAGGACAGTTTCCAAAAGGAAACATAGCAGCTCTATCTGTACACTTGTATAATCACTATGTAGGCTTAGATATCTATGGATAAATTGAATGCCAAGATCATTGGGTATCATGGTAAACAGTGATTGAATGTCCATTGTGACAAAGGCTAAATTTTGTGAATCAGTCATACTGCTCACACAACCATAAAGGTCTGTTAGAAATTGTTTAGAGTCCTTTAAAACAAATGGGTCCAAACTAATCACAGGGCGCAAGTACTTCTCTACATACAGAGATAAGGGCTCTGTAACCCAACCACCCCCTGCTACTATAGGCCTCATGGGTGGTCTATAAGAATCAATATGAATTTTGGGAAGTCCTTGAATAATGGGAATCAGCGGGTTGTTAACACTAAGAAAATCAAATATTTCCCTTGAAATAAGACCAGTTCTACTAATATCAATCAAATCATTCTTAACTGTTGATATAATATTGTGTACATCAGACGCTGAAATTACCTTATAGAAAGTGTAGTCTTCTAACATCTCATGCATACAAGCAGAGTAATGATCACTATCCATAATGACAATTTTATTCCCTTTATCTGCTGGTCGAATGGTTAAAGTATCATTATTTTGTAAGGAAAGAAGAGCTTTCCGTTCCCTAAAAGTTAGATTTTGTTTCAAAGATCTCAAAGAATTTCTTGTTCTATTGTCATAGAACTGAAAGATGTCATCTTCAGTTAATTACTATAGGCTTCAACTAATGGATGATTGAGAGGGGTGTAAGAACTTGGTTTCCTTAAGAAGGGCCTTACTCTCTCTGTCTCTACAGTATCACAATCCTGATTGCCAAACGTAAGGCGTAGCATAACATCCCTGCAAAAAATCTATAGGGCAAGTATAGTATCTTCTAACTTACTAGGACGGGTAGGTATAAAATTCAAACCTTTCTGTAGTATATTACATTTATCTTACGTGAGGTCATATCTAGAAATATTATGGATTAGTGTGAAACGTCCTTGTTCCACATTCTCTTTATAGTTTGATTCTGTTGAATTTCGCCTGACAACTTCCTCTATGCACTCTCCAAACATGTAAATGAATCAGGTACAGAGCACACCTTTAATTTTAGGGACATTGAATCCATTAACAACAGTCTTAGACAAGGGGATATTAGGACATACACAGAGTACAGGGAAACATGTTGGATCATCGTTTTGAGGGGTGATAGGAGTAAAGGTTTGAATGAACGTGCATCCATTAAACCTGCCTTGAAAAGAAGAAGGCTACATAAATGATCCATCTATTGGGGTTGCCTTTTATACATATATTCCCTATATATACTTCTGCATTTATATATATGTGATATTTTATTATTTTTGTAAATTTATCATAGTAGCATAAGTATATGGTTTTATATGCATATTTTTATATGTGGATGCAGTATATGAGAAAGGTTTTTTAAATATTCTTGTAGTAATTAAATATAGTGTATATCTACCTTTAAGATGTTCTAGTAGCTAATTGACATCTTAATTGATTTTTTAATTGCAACACACCACACGTCGTAGAGTAACTCAACCAAGTAACAAACCCTGAGATAGAATCCAGAAGAACCACTGCTCGAACAGGAGGGATAACCAGCAAGAAGTTTTAATGTTGAAAAACGGAGCTCTACAAAACAATTAACCAAAGGCAGAAAATCAGGTTGAGCACTTTCATCTGCATGAAGGCAGACTTCTTCAGAACCAATACAAAAGTGCTTAAGATCTCCTTTTAAAACAAATTTGGCGCCAAAAATCAAATGCTTACTTTTAAAGTCACATGAACTCTAAATACATCTGTTTGTAAACATCTACACTATAACAAAAATTATACAGATTTATGGACTGAAAAATACATATATAAACTGATATATATATTTTATGTATAAAAAAAATACCATATATGAAATATGTAAAAAATGTATGTAAAATTATAAAAAAATCTATTTATATATAATCTATACACTTACACACATGATGAAAAACTATCTAGTAATAAACCAAGTTATATAAAGAATGTGTAAGAGACAGTCAAGATAATATTTAAGGATGTAAAAGGATATATACCTAAATATGTATAGTTGTAGTAAATGACATACATATTGGGGTATGAATATATAAATTATGAAGTGTAAATATAAAAAAATATAAACTATATTATACATATAATGGTAAGAGTAAGGCCACCAACCTACACAGGTATCATCTAAATATATATTTTTATATAACTTGTTTTATTACTAGATAGTTTTTCATCATGTGAGTAAGTGTATAGATAACATAGATTTTTTTATAATTTTACATACATTTTTTACATATTTCATATATGGTATTTTTTTATACATAAAATATATATATCAGTTTATATATGTATTTTTCAGTCCATAAATCTGTATAATTTTTGTTATAGTGTAGATGTTTACAAACAGATGTATTTAGAGTTCATGTGACTTTAAAAGTAAGCATTTGATTTTTGGCGCCAAATTTGTTTTAAAAGGAGATCTTAAGCGCTTTTGTATTGATTCTGAAGAAGTCTGCCTTCATGCAGATGAAAGCGCTCAACCTGATTTTCTGCCTTTGGTTAATTGTTTTGTGAAGCTCCATTTTTCAACATTAAAGCTTCTTGCTGGTTATCCCTCCTGTTCGAGCAGTGGTTCTTCTGGATTCTACCTCAGGGTGTGTTACTTGGTTGAGTTACTCTACGACGCGTGGTGTGTTGCTGTTACTTTCTTATCCTGATGGCTGATATTCCGGAACTACCACCGGCTTCATCGGACAGAGAGGAGTTACATTCTTTAAGGGCGGAGGTTACGTCCTTGCAAGCTGATGTCAGCAAATTATTAGACCTTGTCAGTAAATTAACGGATGTTACCAAGCACCGGTCCGAGTCGGGGGTCACTGACTCACATGTATGTGGCAATTTGTTAGAGACCAACTCTAATACTGTACCTGATGGCAATTTTGCGTCTAACAACAGTAGTTGGAATGACATCCCTAACGGTCAACACCCAATTGCTCAGGATACTGACTTGGAAGGCATTTCGTTGCGCCAGGGAACGCGGCATGTTTCAAAAGACAATGTCTTAAAAGAAAATAATTTGAATATCTCTTTAGACGCCGATTGTACTTTTGATTTCAGCCTGTTTCATCTAGATGATGAAACACAGAGACTTGGAGCGAGACCGAAACATCAAGAGGTGGTGAAAACTTATTCTTCTATGGCTAAACGCCAGGATACATATAAAGGTACTGTTACTAAAGAAGTTATATCTAGCCCGTACGATAAACGGAATGTACAGAGTAAAAAAGGACATTTAGTGACTGCACCAAATAAATGTTACAAACATGATGAAATTGAAAGTTTTTTAAATAATGATGTTGTTTTTAAGTATGGAGAACAATATAATGTACATAATAGGTCATGCCATAATATGGATGATGGATCCATTAAACAGAAAATATATGCTTTAGGAAAGAAATTGGTACATACTAAAAGCATAAAAATAGATAATGCATATTTAGAACAGTGCATTAATTTACAAATAGTACCTAAAGGGTTACGTTTTTTAAACTACCCTTGGGTCTTGAATATAGCAATATTGTTATTAGTGATTTTAACAGTATGTTTGATGATTTTGGGTATTTATTCATGAAGAAATTGATGAAATATAATGATGAAAAAATAACTTGCATCACTAATGAAATTGAGAGACTCAATGAAGTGATTATTCAGGATGATAATTTCGAGCAGTGGTATGATTTATACCACAAACAGTTTCAAACTGCTGAACATAAGGCCTCAGCCACATTTAGTAGGAAAAATAGAAAAATTGATAGGGACTTGGATTCCTATAAACGTCATAGAGCCTATGTGTGGCCACATGACAAGACGACTTATGTGAACACTTTTTTGGATACTGGTAGAGATAATAGGGGTCGTAAAGAATCAAGAAGACATGAGGATGATGCAAATTTTCAGGGGGGAAGATTTTACCCCGCCCCAAAATTATACAAAAGGAGATATTAAGTCTCGAGGAAGGTGTATTGGAGGACACCGAACCTATTAAGGGGATCCTTCCAACAGACATACAAATTTATAGTAGTGTTTCCTCTAGTTCTGTGGGTACGGCAGTTTCCTGTCCTGAGACTATTGAAGTTCATCATGCACAAATTAGTAAGGCTACATACCCTATTATACACACTTTTAATGGATTTAATGTATATAATTATACCAATGCTAATATTAATGAGGAGTTTTTCTCCTTGTTTAGTAAAGGAATGAAATTTATACCTACGGCATGATTCAATATAATAGACATGATTAAGGAAATAAAATTATTTTGTCACAGACTTAACTTGGCTATTCAGTTTAACGAAAAGAAATGCGAACAGGACAGACATAATAATATTAATAAATTAAAGAAAAAAAGTGCATATATACCAAATTATCATCCCAACGTCGCCAACTACGAAAAATTAGTAAGCAAAGATATATATTGGTTACATTATAATATTAAAACAAACTCAGATTATGCTAGTTTGTATAATGACAATCTTACTAGCAAGGAGAGGGAATGTTTGAAAAATATTATGGCTAATCAAGACATCAGGATTATGAAGCCAGACAAAGGTGGAGGAATAGTGTTGTTCACTATGTTCGATTACAACAATGAAATACACAATATAGTCCACCTATCTGGCAATTATGAGGAGGTTTCCCTCAATCAAGTTAATATAGGGTATAGGAGGATAGACCTCGCCATAGAGGAATATTTATTGGATAACCGGATAACCAATGATACTTATGAATTTATTAGAGAAGAATTTCCTAGGATGGCTACTATCATTGGCATCCCAAAAATACATAAAAGCCTAGAAAAGCCACCATTTAGGCCAATAATCTCTGGTTCCAAATCCAAGACATATAACATAGGGGTTACCATTGATGTATGGACCAAGCATATTTATGATAATGTGAGACACCTCACAAAGGACTCATGGAATATCTTTGGGAATTTAACACTGGATATATGGCAAAGTGATCTTGGTTTTTTAACAGTTGATGTAGTTGATCTTTTTTCTAGCATTCCCAAAGAGATCGGTTTAGAATACTTTTTTAATAGTTTAAGAAAATATTCTACTATGAGTTGGGATAAAATCAATCTCATTGTTGACATGATGGGATTGGTTCTGGATCACAACTATCTCCAGTTTCAGGGGGAATTATTTAGACAGAGCAGTGGTGTCGCTATGGGTGCCTCTCGTGCCCCAATGTTCGCTAATCTCGTCATGTTAGAATGGGAATCTTTATACATATTTCCCAGTGAGTACTATAAATATATGGTGTATTATACTAGGTACCTAGACGATTTATTTATTCTTTGGAAAGGACCAGTCAATATGATTAAGAGTTTTATAGATTATATTAATAACACGACCAGTTTTTTAAAATTTACTTATAACTTAGAGAAGGAAGGAATCCCTTATTTAGACACTTATGTGAATATCAATGAAAAAGGTTTTGAGTCTAAAATTTACAGGAAGGATACCTTCTCTAATGATTATATAAATTATGGTAGTAGTCACCCACCGCACGTTTTCAAAAACGTGTTTAAAGGACAATGTATACGTGCAGCACGTATGTCATCCAACAAAGATATTATGGAAAAGGAATTGGACAATATATACAATATGTTCATTAGTAGAGGGTATCCGAAACATATGCTAATTCCTATAGTTACTTATGTTAAGAAGGAATGGGGTCATAAGTACCCACCTTTGTTGGAGAAACCATTCATTCCTTTTAAGAAAGAAGATTATAATAATAGGAATGTTTGTGTGATTATGTTTAGCCCTTATACTAACTTAGTAAAAGAAATTTTATATAAACATTGGAATCTTTTAACTATATCGGACGAAGTTGGTGAAGTAGTGGGGACCTTCCCAAAATGTGTTTTTAAAACATCTTCCAACTTAAAAAACATGTTGGAGAGCATTAAGGATATTAAGAAGGTGGTGAATAGTAATAAAGGAACAACAAAATGTGGCACATGCAACAAATGTAAAAATATAAATGAAGCGAAAGTTATAAGGTTGAATAACATCACCAAGACTTATTTGTACAGTTTGATAGGTAATTGTAATACCTCTAGAGTTGTATATGTTGCCACATGCACCTCATGCAATGCATATTACATTGGGAAGACTGACAGGAAGTTTAAAACAAAAATCTATGAGCATTTGTATAAAATTAAAAAACAAGACACTAATAATGCTTTAAGCAAACATATTATAGACAGAGGGCAAGAACATTCTTTTCGCTTTAGTATTATTGATCATATTGACCCCACAGTTTGCGGAGGAAATTGGAAAACTTTTTTGGCCTTGTTAGAAAGTAAGTGGCAAATGTTATGTGATGCTACAATGTGCCCTGGACTAAATGACTACATTAGTATAAAACCTTTTTTATTGATAGATTAAAATGTCATTTTATCGATTTTTACAAGTTGTACTTCAAATGCATTAAATTTTCCTTTCTTACACATTTATTATAATATCTTACATTCCTTGTAGTTAATTAGGCATCAAATTTAGATAATACCTGTGTAGGTTGGTGGCCTTACTCTTACCATTATATGTATAATATAGTTTATATTTTTTATATTTACACTTCATAATTTATATATTTATACCCCAATATGTATGTCATTAACTACAACTATACATATTTAGGTATATATCCTTTTACATCCTTAAATATTATCTTGACTGTCTCTTACACATTCTTTATATAACTTGTTTTATTACTAGATAGTTTTTCATCTTGTCAGTAAGTGTATAGATTATATATAAATAGATTTTTTTTTATAATTTTACATACATTTTTTACATATTTCATATATGGTATTTTTTTATACATAAATATATATCAGTTTATATATGTATTTTTCAGTCCATAAATCTGTATAATTTTTGTTATAGTGTAGATGTTTACAAACAGATGTATTTAGAGTTCATGTGACTTTAAAAGTAAGTATTTGATTTTTGGCGCCAAATTTGTTTTAAAAGGAGATCTTAAGGGTTTTTGTATTGGTTCTGAAGAAGTCTGCCTATATGCAGATGAAAGCGCTCAACCTGATTTTCTGCCTTTGGTTAATTGTTTTGTGTAGCTCCGTTTTTCAACATTAAAACTTCTTGCTGGTTTTCCCTCCTGTTCGAGCAGTGGTTCTTCTGGATTCTACCTCAGGGTTTGTTACATGGTTGATTTTTTAATTGACTCAAAGGAAACTATATATACCTTGGTTATTTTGAATGTAGATATTATTAGGTCTGAAGAAGCTCATAGCGAAAGCGCTCACCTCTTGTTTTAATAAACCTAAGTTTTATTCTGGTCTTTGTGCTCCTGTGTGAATCTTTAAAATCTGTCTAAGTTGGATTGAAGCTGAGTACCATTCTGCCTGATTGTTATTTGGAAGTATTCTTCGTTTGGCTGCTTTACCTGCTACATGGTTTGTGCTCCTGTGTGGATCTTTAAAATCTGTCTAAGTTGGACTGAAGCTGAGTACCATTCTGCCTGACTGTTATTTGGAAGTATCCTTCATTTGGCTGCTTTACCTGCTGCATGGTAGCTCTGTAGTTGGTTTGTGCTACATATTTTTATCTGTTTATTTTTGTGACTATGGAGCTTTTATCCCCCGGTTTACTGACTATTTTGACTTTTATATTTTTTATATTTTAGGTTGCATGTTGACAGCTGACATTTCCACGCCTCCGTGCGGCACTTCGACACACCCTATGCATTCACGCTCGTTTCCTATGCACGTGGCTGTGGCAGCAGCGCACCTTCATTAATATGCATTTGGTGCTACTGCGCCATCTTCACGCCACATGGTCGGCGCAAGCCTAACGCCGGCCTTGCACCGAGCTTCATGAATCCTGGGAAAGAACTCTTCAGCTCACATCCATAACATCTGACCTTCCCATCCTTACCAATGTTAAATCTAGTATTTTCACTGTTTCTTTGCACAACACAGCCACTCCAAAACAATGTTAATTTTTCTGAAGTTCCAGATTATACATCCACCTCACAGTTTTCTTTTGGCAGGATTTCTTCACTTATCAGTAATCTTACATCCTCTAACAGACTAACATCCACATCACATTTCACTCCATTCCAGTGTCCCCATCCTTCTTACAAAGTTAGTGATACATTTCCATTTCCTTGTTTTCAGTCTTTCTCTGATGATGTCTGTCTATTACAGTGTCATTGTTTTGTTCTTATTCTCACAGTTAGTTTCTCTTCTTTTTAAAAACAGTTTGACTTGCAGTTTGGCGTTGTTCTCCTTTTTTTCCTGCTGTCACTGTGGCATATGTTTTATTTATTGCATTATCTGCTGTCACAAAACCAAACCTTCTTGGTTTGTTGCTGCTTTCCTCTTTTACTTTCTGTCACTATTGCATTCCAGTCTGCCACATCACCTGGTTCCTGGTTGCCATCCACAGTACTTCCTAAAATGCTTTCTGCCACCTCACCCCATGAAACAGCAAAACTGTCATCAGGATCATCCTGTTCAATTATTTTTAATAGAACATCATCTGCAAGCCCTTCTAACACCACTTCTGTTAACAGTACCACTCCACTAGGCTCACTTAACTTTCTTCTCCATTGAGCTAGCTAAACACTGCACATTTATATCATCCACTACACAGGAATCTTTGTTTACTTTTTGATGTTCCATATCAAACAATTTTTTCTCCAGATTCTCACTTTGTATCTCCAAACTCTCAATATCTTTTGTCTCCTCCTCTATGCTGCTGAATGCCGTCCAACACTATCTAACACCTCTGAATAGTAGGTGAAGTTCCTTGATGCCTTGCAAAATGTTGCACTAGTAGTATAAATACCACCTCTGGTCTCACCTGAAAAGAGGCTACAAGCTTGGAGGGACTAATCTGGTTAACAAAGGGATAAATAAATAAACATAAGAGGTTGAGAAATCAAGAACACTGTGCTAAGAGTATAGCAAAATGAAGGTTTGTGAGATACAGAAATACTTATTCTCTCACATCACAATCTATTCTAACAGCTGTGTGAAAAAAATGGAAAAAAACAAACAGGCACTGATACCTACTGTACTTTGATAACGTGAATGAAATTCTTTCTGGTAATATACAATGCCATGTTAATTCAATATCTCATGCATTATTCTGCTAACATTTCAGTTAATAGTGACAAACCAACATGCTACTACTACACAATGAAATCATACCCTGAGTGTTTTCAATAATACACACAGCCATATATGGAAATAAAATTAAAACTGACAAGAACAGCACAATCATTACCTAATGGACATACTTCTCTTTTAGTTGCAGGTTGAAACATAAGGTTACACATTGCTCAGTCTGTAAAACAGTTTATAACAATTACAAATTATGTATGACAATTATGACAATGTAATACTGCAATCTTTACAAGATTGCACAAAAATAATTACTAAGGAATATATATATATATATATATATATATATATATATATATATATATATATATATGTAAACAAACACACACCAAGGTAAGTAAAACCTACCTAGTTGGGGGGGGTCTACCCCCCAACTATATATATATATATATATATATATATATATATATATATATATATATATATTTATATATATATATATATATATATATATATATATATATATATATATATATATACCAACTTCAGGATTGCACTACAGTGATGAAAAGGGCATGGTGGGTACGTGATTACTTACCTTGGGAAAATTTTGGCATTCTGGTACTCCGTCATTCGGTGTTTTCATCTCACATAAATGAATGCCAGTCTTCTGTGTGCTGGGATTTAGAAGTAGACCCATATTTTGGGAAGTGGGCTTCAACAGCTTCACTGTTCTAAATAACATGGAAATTTTAAGTGACACATTTAAACATCGAGAGAAAAAAAAAACAGAATGAAATCATTATGGTTGAAATCTACCAGAGTTTATAAAATTCTCCATGCAGTCATAAGCATCAATACTTAATGAAACCAAAAGCAAACAGAAAAGAAACTGTCAGAAGGACAAATTGTTAGCATTAGGAATATTGTAACTTGAATGGCTAATGGAACATTTAGTGCAGGTATCTATACTTTATTTGCCTTCACATGCTTTCAGTAGTTGAAGACGCAATAAATGTTTCAGTGCACATTGGATATGACTCCATTTTCTGCTATCTTTGATTTTGATTACTGAAACTGAGACTCACAGATCAGAATTACCTTTTCCGTTAGCATCAAAGGAATAATAAATTACAACTAATGAAAATAACTTACAGGAAACTGCAGATTTCATTTTGAAATTGTCAGTGACAGTGGTGTAACAATTAGCATTGCTGCCTCACAGCAAGAGGTTCTCCAGTTTGATTTTTAGCTGGGATGCCTTCTTTGCGATCCTGCATGTCCTCTACGTGTTCACATGGCTTTCCTATCAAACATATAAATTAAGTTGGATCAGGAAATCTAAATTGTCTATACGTGTGAGTGCAGGAATGTCTGATATGGGGAAAAAAACTGCCAACCTTCTTCTGGTTCCCATTTTACCTTATAAACTAGTTATTGTTACACTAAGTAAATTGCCAATGCCTTTATTTGATAGTATAGCTTTTCAAATAGAATTAGATTACACCCTTCCTCACAGACTAGGCTGAGGCAACCTCTAAGAAACCCATTGGAAGCTGAATATAATGAAAACTTTTCTAAATCATATAGGTTTTACAACCCTATGATTTTTCCAAAGGAAATCATTGTAACACTAATTTCTTCCTGTTGGCTTGTGCAAAGGCTATATAAAATGTATATTGTTTTAAATAATAGATCCTTTCCGTGATGTATAAAGTGGTAGAATGATCTCTGTAACATCAGTAGACATATCATTTTAAAATAATGTGGTCTGTAAAACATGCTTTCCTGTCTTTGGTGAATACGCAGACGTCAGAGTATAAATTTGCCTACCATTTTTAAACTGATGTGCATTTACCACTCAGGGTTAGTATGAAATATTTATCAAACAAAAGAGCAGAATAATCTCACATTAATTTATATAGGACCCAACTACAAAAAGTCTGCACAAAAATACTTGCAGACCATTGCTCTTAACCTTTGTCTACAAAATCATGGC
>NC_056731.1:818639078-818759078 GCF_019279795.1 Protopterus annectens | reverse complement strand
ACTCAATGCTTGGCCTGATGAGTGTAGAATACAGTGGAATGATCACATCAGTAAACCTGAATATCATACCTTTAGTTATAAACTGTACAGTAAAAAATGACTGTTCTTACAATAGTGGGTATGTGGTGACCAAAAGACAGTTCATTGTCTACACAGTTTCCCGGGTGCCTAACTATTGGATCAATTTTCAGGTGCACGTTGTCAATGGGATAGTTATGAGGGACTTTTTACTTGCCAAAGAATACTATTATACATTTACTTGGCATTTAGTTTTAGCCCATGGTTTTGACACCAGTTATTTGTTTGGGAAACATCCCCTTGGACAATCTTCATATTCTCTGCTGAGTTTATGATTGCACCAAATTTATACTCATCTGCAAACTTGGTCAGCCATGAACCCCTTAGCAGTAGTTTTGACCTCCAGTAAGTAAATGTAAAAGAGGAGTGGCCCAAGGACTGAACCTTGAGCTACACATGTAGTCACAGGTCTTTTGGAAGAAATAGATTTGCCCCCCCCCAATTAACCAATTTGCTATCCAGTGAGTTACATAGGGATCAACAGTTAGCTGGGTTAGTTTATCTATGATAACTGAGAGTAGGATTTTGCTGAATGCTTTTGCAAGGTATAGATATGCAGTCTATGCTGGTTTGCCCTCTTCTGTTGCTTAAGTAACCTTCTTGAAGTCAGTCAGGTTAAGTAGACAGCATCTGCTCTTGACAAATTCATAATAACAGAGATTGAAATGCAGAGACACAATGGAACTGATTTAATGATGAGAACTTGAAAGTCAGATGAGATTCAAGATATTATAGGTTCATATATGCATAGGTGTGTACTAGTCTAATGACCACTGGGGCCTTATTAAGCCTAGCCATTCATCCCAAATTTCTAACAGGTTCTGGTACCCTTGGTAGTGTAAGCAGGGGCTTTGAAGATGAAACATTTGCAAGCAGGGGCCTGGGAAATGACAAACTTGCAGGCTGCCTCTGCCCATTAGAGACATAGGTGCCAAATCGGGGTGAATTTCTAGTTCCCCATCCAGTTGTCCAAGTTATAGTTGAATTTGGTTAGGGAGGAACTCTGCTTCACATGGATGGGTAGCCTGTAATATTCATATTACAGGCAAGGTTTAAGCCATTGGAATGGGTAATTCAGATTATGCTTGTGTTATGGATATGCAAGAGTTCCATCAGACTGTGTTTCAAATATGCCTTATATACCAGGCATAGATCTCTCCTTAACAGCCTGTAAGAAACAGAATACAAGAATAGGACTTTGAGGCAGTCTACATAGGACATGTTATTTATATTCTGTATTCATTTAGTGAGGTACCTCTGTGGACATTCCAGTTGTTGGATCTGCATGGTTAGGTACATACAAAATGGGCCATTAGAATCAATGCTGAGTAAAGAATACAGTATAAAAATGACCTTCTTGGACTTAGATGCCATTTCTTTGTTTATAAGTTGCAGAACATTATGGTCAACGGCTAGATTACTGAGTATGTGTGTCCCCAGGTCACTGACTACTGGATTAACTCTTTGGGTTGTGTTATCAATATGTTAGTTGCCAGATGTGGCCAGCTTCTCAAAAGATACTATTATGCATTTTTTGGCATTTATGTTTAGTCCATGGCTTTGACACTAGTTACATGTCTGTGTCGGGTCTAGATCACATCACTGAATCACAATTAAGGGAATGCTTCTTATTTGAACACCTATTCAGTGAACTTAGTATTCATCAAACTAAGTTTTCAGTGAAAATTTCTTAGGGCAAACTGATGGTTGGCCACCATCTGAAATTTGTCCTTTTCCCCACTGTAGTGTGATCTTGGAGTTGGTATATTTAGTTGGGGGGGTGGGGGGCATATCTCCCCACCTGTGTAGGTGTTAAGTTTTATGGTTTTGTTTACGGTTGCTAGGGTGGGCTATCATCAGTTTGTCCTAGAAAACTTTTCACTGAAAAGTTAGTTTGATGAATAGTATGTTCGCTTAATATGTGTTCGCAGAAGAGGCGTTTGCTTAATTGTGATTCGATGATGTGATGTAGATCCATCTTTGTCGGCTCTTCTTGGAGAACATTGACATTGGTGGGATATTCTATGACTGTTCTTAATTTGCAATTATCTGCAAATTTGGTCAGCCAGAGGCACTTAATGTTGGCCTTGACTTCAGAGAAGTAGTTGCCAAAAAGGAGTGGTCCCAGGACCAATCCCTGAGGGACACTGTTTGGGACTGGCCTCTTTGTAGAGTTGGAGTCCACAATTCTAACCCCCTGGGTCCTGCCTGTGAGCCAGACGTCTGTCTACCAAGTGACATAAATGTTTATACCTAACCTCTTCTGTTTGTTAACAATGCCTGAGTAAGGTATTGTTTGAAATGTGTTGGCCAGGTCAAAGTAGGCAGTGTGAACAATTTTGATCTCATCCATTGCTTTAGTGACCTTCTCAAAGAAGTCCAGCAGATCGAGTAGGCATGGCCTACCCTTGAAAAAACAAACTGAGCTGGGTCCAATGTCTGGAGGTTTCCTATGTCATTATTGATCATTTCTGTGATAATTGTTGCCATGGCTTTGCAATTCATACCTCTAAACTGTACCAAATTACTCATTTTTTACCAGTTTTGAGGTCCACATAATGGGGTGCCACAATTCCCAAGTGGCAACCCTTAATTTTAAAATTTCCTGGCTTTTTTTAGGGGGGGGGCTTTTTTGTGCTGGCATCATCATGTGCAGATGCGTGCATGATGGTGTCAGCTCCATGAACAGCTTACTAGCCTGTAGGAATTGGCTGTGGGATCGAGGGATTCACTGTAATTTCTGGCCAGCCAGCAGCAGTAAAAACAGAGTGTGAGCCATGCATGTATTTCTCAGCTGCTGCAAAATCTCAGACCTGTTCTTTTCTGTGTGTGTGTGTGTGTGTGTGTGTGTGTGTGTGTGTGTGTGTGTGTGTGTGTGTGTGTGTTTCCCTACCTACCACCACTTGTGAAAACTGTCCAGATTTTTGCTTTATATTTTTGTTCTGTTTCTTTATAAAATCTGTGTTTTTTTTAATTTTTGTGGCAAATCAGTGAGGATTGAATTCACTAAATAATGACAGGCATTTGAATTTCAGGGTCTATATTAGAACATCGAAGTTTCAAAACTTCGAATGTTCTAATATCCACCCCTATTCAGCGAAAGCTGAAAACATCGAACATACAGAACAGCGAATTTTTTTCCTAGGGTAAAAAATTCACTGTTCCAAAACACATACACACAACACAAGCACACCAAACAAACAGCAATCCACACACATACACCTAAAATCTTACACCTAAACTATACATACACCACTAACTATCTACTTACCTTAACCCAAACCCTAACCCTAAGGTCCGTCACTATCACACACTCACTTCACCTGCACCCTAACCCTAAGTCACCTACCCCGCCCTAACCCTCACGTCCACACAATCTCACACTTACCTGACCCGCGCCCTAACCCTAACTCACCTAACCCGCCCTCACCCTCACATCCACACAATCGCACACATACCTAACCCATACCCTAACCCTAACTAACCAAACCCG
Source organism: Protopterus annectens (assembly GCF_019279795.1). NCBI lineage: Eukaryota > Metazoa > Chordata > Ceratodontiformes > Protopteridae > Protopterus > Protopterus annectens. The sequence goes on along the minus strand of NC_056731.1, from coordinate 818,755,507 downwards.
CACTCAATCGCACACTTACCTGAACCCGACCCGTAACTTTCCACCACAGCGCTGAAAATACTGAAGCAACAGAAACAGACAACCGAATTCTTTCCCTAGGAAAAAAATCAGTTTTCTGTTGCTTTGATATTTTTAGCTTTCGCTGAATAGGGGGTCGATATTAGAACATTTTAAGTTTTGAAACTTCGATGTTCTAATATAGACCTGAATTTCAGACTTCATATTCTTCAGAAAATACATGGTAACACAAAACCTTTTATTCTAGCAATTTTCTAAGTTTATACAATCAATATTTGAAATGTGTTCCTATTTTTGGGCTGGATTCCCCCATTATTGGCTTTGTCCAGGTTTTTTGTGCTAAGAGGTTGACAGCTATGGTGAAGGCTGAATTCACTGAATATGTTTGGGGGCTGCATTCTCCCATTTTTGGCTTTGTCCAAGTTTTTTGTGCTAAGAGGTTGAGAGCTATGGTAAGAACTGAATTCACTGAATATGTTTGAGGGCTGTATTCCCCCATTAATGGCTTTGCCCAGGTTTTTTTATGATAAGAGGTTGAGAGATATGGTGAGAACTGAATTCACTAAATGATAGCCATTTAAGTTCCAGTCTTCCTATCTTTCAGGAAATACATGGTGGTAACACAACATCTTATTCTAGCAACTTTCCAAGAATATACAAGCAATGCTTAAAATGTGTTCCTGGTTTTTGGGCTTTTGTCCCCCCAATAAATTTTGGCTTTTTCCAGATTTCTTGTGCTGCAAAGTTGAGAGATAAAGTTGAGTGTCAAGTGGATTTTACAAGGAGCTGAGAGCTTCAGGGGAAGAGAAGTTTAGTGCTGCTTATGCCAACTCTGCTTGCATTGTTAGTAGCATAGCAGGTAGAAAGCTTGCTTTTGATGCAGAAGGTTTTACTCCAACAGTATGTAGATGCTGATATTGAACTGTGTTGTACTTTTTAAGGGGGTGGATGCTGCAGACCTGAGAATGTCCTCTTTGGCAGCGATAACTAGTAACTATGAATCTGTTATCAGTTTGCTATTCATTCCCTATTGCAATATTACTAGCGTATCAGTTTTTTAATGTAGCATAGGCAATTCATTACTCAAGGGCGACAGGCACTTTATTTATAGATAAAACAATGGAATATAAAGTTGTTTGCTAGCAGCAACCTCTTCATTAGTTGCAGATCTCTTTAATGTGGAATTATTTAGATGACTTTTACTTCTGCAGAGATTGTGCATATTTATTGATACTGATGGATTGTAGAAGTTTGAGTAAACTGGTGGAAATGTTCTGAATTGGGCAGTTTTGTCATTACTGGTTCATGCGTTTTGTTTCATTGTTTACTGGAAAAATATTCAAAACAATAAATGTAAAATGCCCTCTAACACCTGTACTGTATTATACAAGGAATATAATTTAATACAATCAGGAAGGTGTATCAAAGAACACATGTATGTTTTGTGTGCATGGGGCCTATGATTTGAAAACAGCCCAAAGGTAATCTTTATCTGCCACTAGATAGATGCATTTTCCTTGAATGCGGGTTTCAATGCTGTTTCAATGAATGTGAGTTTCAAGGGCAGAGAAGTTTTAATGCTAAGTCTATTTTCATTGTGAGACTGCATTGCATTGTTTAGCAGATGTCTATTGGTGTTTGTGGTTTAAAATGTAAAATAAAACTTTTAAATGAAATCCAGATCATTGTAGAAGTAAAACAGTATGCACATTACATTGTTTATGGTAAATGGGGCAAAATAGCCAAGTAATGAGACACTGGAATGGCTGCACGGGGGAGGGCTGTATATGGGGAGGCCCCATTTGACTATAATTTTGTGAGGGGGGAATGGCAGCAAACTCAAAGACAGCCCCGGGTGGCATAAACTGTAGCTACACCACTGATCAGTAGGCATGGAGAATGCCTTTTGAAGATCCTAGCAAACTACAATATTCTTTTGCTAAGATTAGAATATCGCCTACCATTAAATGCCCTACTTTTACCATAAAACCCACATACTGCAACTCACCAAAAACAAAATCCTAAGGTTCATCATCTTCTCCCTCCCAGTGAACATCATTGCTACACATTTAAAAAAACGGTTACCATTTACTACAGGGTCTGGGTCTGTGGCCATAGTTTGTTTGTGTGTTCTTCAGTTTGCATTTGAAAGTTGATATCCCACAATCCCACTGGAGTGGGTGAGGCTACATAATTATATATGCAAATTTAATGTTAATCAGCATACAGGTTTGTACCTATTTTTCTTGGGCCTTTGTCCAGATTTTTGATGTTTGCAGGTTGAGAGGTATGCTTTGCATATGAGACTAATGAGACTTATGAGTTTGTAGTTTTCAGAGCCTGTAGATGCCCCACCTTTGTACAGAGGGATGGTTGCCATTCTCCATTTGTGAGGCATGAAACCTACTTGGAGGCAATAGTTAAATTGGGATTCTAGAAGACCTGATAGGTCATGTTTCATACTATTAAGTAGGCAGCATGGGATATTTGTCTGGGCTCATCAATACAGTGTCATTGGCTTTAGAGAGAACACTGAGGACCTGTTCTCTAGTGATAGTTGTAGCAGTTATATTTGATGGTATTTCTTGAGTGAATGCTAAGGGGGAGAGATTGGTAACATTAGAGTTAAATTTATTTGCTAGTAAGTCTGCTATTTCTCCTGGAGCAATGCAGGTAACTCCATTAGCAATAAGCTTTGCACACAATTGTGTATTACCTTTGAGGTGGAAAATATAGCTAAAGAATGCCTTGTTGCTGTTCTTGGCTTGGGAAGCTATATTTACTTAAAATTTGAGTTTGGTAGTCTTTATTTGTGGTCTGAGGTGTTTGTTTAGTTTGATGGGAGTGCTTTTTTTATCCTACTGGGCTCTACAATGCCTAATGTTGTCATGATTTCTACCATTTGTTATACAGCCTTTTTATGATGTGATTCCAAAAGGCTGGGTTGTTTTTTGTGCCAGTTCTTTACTTATTCCTGGTGGGTACAGCTATCTCTATGCAGCTATAAACACCCCTGTATAGGGTTTCTGTGAAAAGATCGGCATATGCAGGAAATCATAATGCTAATAGTCAAGCAAAGTGCACTGCTTATACAACCCATTTTCTAGTCCATTTCTGCGATAAATTCTTGTTTAATTCTTGTTTAAAACATGCTGAGTGGCAAAGCACAACTCCACAGTCACTGAGACAACTACCACAGAAGCAGGCTACACTATACAACAGTTACTACTGGTTCAGAATCTGGGATATGTGACACTATGAAAAAAATTTCAGGTGCACAGTATATTTATAATCGGTCTTTAAAATTAACTAGCAAGTGCACTTATGGAATATGTAAAAACAAGATGGAGAACAGTACAGTACCAATAACAGTGAATATAACATTTTGCCACGGTAATCCTCCGATACCCCGGCCCCTGCACATACCTATCATGTCTATGCAATGCAGAAAAATATTCCTAGTAGAAATGTTTTCATGGCTATCAATTTCCTCAGGCAATTTTCTGGTATCATTCTGTGACTACCAGTAAACTTAGCCCAACCAGGTTACCAGTTTATTAGCATATTGTGTTTAAAAAATAAATCTAAAAAATGATTTACTATGAAAGCTTTAGCTAAATTCTATTGTTTCAGCCTAGAACTAGTGCCAGCTGTATCATTAAAGCAGCTTTAAGCAATAACTGGCAGGGAACTACTTTTTCCACCTAGGATGTCTACTTAAATCTGCTATGATTGACTTACAGTGAAAGAATAACAGGCAACCTAGATACTTTTTGCCTGGCCACTTGTAATCAAGTAAAATGTTAAACTGAAAAACTATACTTCACCATTTCTAAATGCTATACACAGAAAAGGTAGCTACATATTCTACTGTAGATGTGTAGGTCCATGACAGGTCTTAAGCACTTTACTAAGCCATAGTTCTAAATGAGAAGAACCACTCTTTATCCTATGAACAACATAGCTGTCAAACAGATAAATCATGTTGCATTTATAATGAGAGTGGGAGATTAATGCTTTTCCTCTCTGCAAGTCCTTTTCATAGGGTTTCTGTCACTCAGCAATATTATTTTGAGTTATCTGGTATCTATAGTGTTTTAATCAATGTGGTGAATCCCACTGTAAAAATACCTGTTTTAGCTCATTCAAGCCCAAACCACCTTTTGGTATATTTCCGGTTTATACGCATAGCTCTTTATGTTGCCATACTTTGTTTGGGTCTGGCTTCTTCAGCTAAGCAACTTATCAACTAATAATAGGCAATATTAGAAAGTGCAAGGAGTTATTAACAAAGTGATACTAAAATTATTAATATATCATGTTCTGTACAGAAATGAATCACTATTTGCCACATTATTATTCATATTTTCATGTGTGTTGATATTTTCATAACTGAGAGCCTTGGATATTATTGAGGGGCATGGTGTGATATGCCATTGTTGGAGATTGGGAAATTCATTGTTAATGCCCATTTTTATCACACAATAGCTGAGGTATTGCTAGTTGTTTGCTAGTAATTCTGAAAATAAACACTATTGTGTCTTTCGGCTTTCCCGGTTAGGGGTCGCCACAGTGGAACTCCAGTCTGCTAATGATTGGCAGTAGATTTTTATGTGCAGAGTTGCCGACCCTGACACACAACCTTCAACAGAGGTATGCCCATTCATGCACGTCTCCACACAGAAGACGCTCTAGCTGAGAATCGAACAGGACAACATCTTACTGTGAGGCAACAACGCTACCGCAGCACCACCACCACAGTAACCTATTTCCATATATATGTAATACTTCAAAAACCAAGGGACTTATAAACTGTTGCATGACATCAGGTGAAACCTTAGATGTTGTCAAAGAAGAGTCAGTCATAGTTACACTTTAAGGTGCACATTGAGTGATATTCAGAGTTATTATATTGCTAATTATATAATTAAGCATATAGATATCTCTCAACCATCCAAATTGTCACAAAATAGCCAGATTTTTGCCTCATATTTTTAGTCCATATCTCATAAAATCTGTTGTTTTCTTGCAAATCATTGGTATGATCTGAGGAGAAGTTAGTAAATAATGACATACATTTGAGTTTCAGATTTCATATTTTTCAGAAAAATGCATGGTAAGACAGAACCTGCTACTCTATCAACTTGCTAAGACTATAAGAGCACTATTTAAAATCATCCCTACTTTTGGGCATTTGTTCCCCCCTTTATGTCAAGCTTTGTTGAGATTTCTTGTGCTAAGATGTTGAGAAGTAAGAGTATATGTTTCTATATTTCTATAACTTTATCAATAAACAAGCACTGATAGAGGAATTCCTTGCTGTCAAGTGAAAACTTGTGTCCAGTTAACAAAAATACTCTAACAATATGGATCTATATTAGATAATCGAAGTTTCAGAACTTCAAACACCATATGGTCGATACCATATGGTTGAAGTACTGAAACTTTGAAAATCTAAAAAAAAAAAGTAAAACCGAAGGAAAGTAAACTAACAGTGTTTAAGCAGGGACTCCAATGTGGGGGGCTGTGCCCCCACACCCCCGCTACTTAAATATAAAAACTCTGAGATTGCGCTACAGTGTAGGAAATAGAAATCTTCCCTTTCCACACCATGCTCCGTTAAAGTGCGATCTCGGAGTTGGTATATTTAAGTAGCAGGGGTTAGGGGGTGCATGGGGGCTTGCCCCTATGCTTAAAGCAGTTACATTTGTTTTATTTTATTTATTTATTTTTTTTATTATTATTTTTTTTTTTAGATTTTCGAAGTTTCAGTACTTCAATCATCTGGTGTCGACCATATGGTGTTAGAAGTTCTGAAACTTTGATAATCTAATATAGACCCTAACAATATATGTCTAGGTTGTACAATTTCCAAGATATAAGAATGTGCTTATGAAATTTTAGCAAAAAAATATAATACGGGATTTGTGTGCATTATAATATATTATAGTATTTATGGAAAGACTATGAATGCAATGTTACCACTGTAAAGAATACTTCTTACTTATCTCTTTGCTATTTGACTAAGTTTAATAGTGTTTACTCTTCCCAAAATATTTACATTTATCTATCTTATGCTCTTTAAGTTTATCTTTCAGAAAATGTTCAGGGATGCAAGCTATGTGCATGCTGCTAGAGGTGTGCCATGTCATACTACATAGGTGTTAGAGTTAAGCACTATTTTGCCAGTTATAATTCAGTTTTGTAGTTTAGTTGGAGTTTATATTAAGAAAATAGCTGCTGTGGGAATCAATCTGCCTTCATATTATCATCATAATTTAGCATTCCACATCATTGACATTTTCCTTTGCTTATATCTATTGCTCCTCTAGTTTTTATTTTGTTCTCCCAAACCCCTTTATTATTGAACTATGTCTAGTGGCAAAACCCACCAAGATCCTAATTGTAGTAATATGCAAACTGTTTTCTTGATAGTGTTTCATGTTTTTATAATATCCATATTTCTTATCTAGAGATTGCTTGGTCCCCCAAAGGTTTAATTTCTTTTTGATGACCTTACATAAAAATATTAAGACTTGTTAACAACCAAGTGCATTATCCATGGACTGAATGTTTTCATTTATTTTTTCCTGTGCTGTGATTTCTTATTACAGGGAAATTAAGTTGTGCACATTTCTTGGCATCTAGATTTTCTGATTTTTTTTTTTCAAAATTACTGTGTTTCTCAAAAAAATTAAAAAATGAGAAAAATACAAAATATTTATTTTATATGACAAATATAAAATCTCACATTGTCCATATAAATGACTACGGTCCCAATCCCTTCTAAAAATAATAATTTATATAACTGTTGGACCATGAAGAAAGTGATGGGACTTTGTTATAGTAACTGAAAAAATAAACACTGAATGTACCTGTAACAGGTGATTTTTGGAGAAAATAATTTCTCTCAGAGGAGAATAAACAGGGAAATGGGACACTTTCCCATAGCTCCTACATGTTGGGGGGGGGGGGGCACACTACATCATTTTCCAAATTCTTTTTATTGAAATTTTATAAAACAAGAAGATGATTTAATATCTCATAGAAGGGTGATCATAGATTAATGGTCAACAACACAAGTTACAATATATATTAAAAAAAGTAAATCAACAAAACAAACTATTTACACGAGTGCTTAAATTGATATATTCAAAAGAAAAAAATCTTCAACATATAAAATAAATCATACAGTTTATCAGACACTTTTCTCCAGCATTTCCACCACTTTTTGTCAGATGTTATAATAAGTAGTTTTCCTTTCAGTTCTTTTCCTGATAATTCCATCAGAGATACAGACAGCATGATATTTGAATTCTTTAAAAGATGGAGAAGCTCCACTCTTACAGTTAGCTGTAATTGACTTGCATGCAGTGGCTAGAAGGATCCATAAGAGTGAAAATGTTGCTCTGGAGACACATTGTGGAATGGGTGAATTAAACAAAATTAAAGATTTAGACAACTGATATCTATCATTGAAAACTGTAAAAATTGATTCACGTTATCCCAAAATGTTTTAAGCAATTGACAATGAAACAACATGTGCTGCCAGACTGCTTTCAGTTTACCTTTACATCTCCAGCAGCCAATTTCTTGTTTAAACATTAATTCTAGTCTGTGGGGTACAAAAAAAGATCTATGGAGAAATTTCCATGCAAATAATTTCCATTGTATTAACAGGGAAGTGCATTTAGTAGAAATAAGTATTAATCTTTTCTCAATATCATTAGGAGTTTAACTATTAATTATTCTATAAATATGGTGACCCAACACTGGAACAGTAATCAATCTGCCTCAATCCTCACCACTGGCACCAGTGGGGGATGTACACTAGTACGATGACAGGTACACATCTGCATCAAGTGCAGTTTCCCTTAAGAGCACACAGAGACCACAATCAGTCCTGGGCTGGTTTCTCCCTCTTTCTCCAGATCCCCAGTAAGACTCCCCACTGGCACAGCCATAGAGTTGAGATCTCAGCTGAGTGACCAAGCCAAGACATCCAGCACCCTCTCTGTCCAACCTGTGCTTCTTGTCCCTGCCCAGGTATCTGACACACACAGTCTTTGAGGTTTGATTTACACACACACACACACACACACACACACACACACACACACACACACACACACACACACACACACACACACACACATACACACATACACACACACACACACACACACACACACACACACACACACACACACACACACACACACACACACACACACACTCACACACACACATAAACACTTAGGAAAGGCTGGCACATGTTTACTAGCTATGTCCCCTTTTGCCCAGACTATAAAGAAGTTATCGCTGCAATCAGCCAGCTCCTTATTAGATACTTTAAGGCCCTTAATAAAAGGGTAGCCAATCTTACTGTGTAATGTTGCTATTGATACAAATGGTAGTTTGACGAAGAGCAAGGCTATTAGGAGTGGCCTACAATGTCACCAAATAAATATGCAAGTACTCTAAGAACTTATATATCTCCACACAGATCAGCCACAATGAAAAGTTTAAATATATTTAATAATAAATAATAAAAGAACAAAACAATACTAGATATATATTTACAGTAACATCAGAGCTCAAAATCACAGTAAATATTTTAAACAACATTGTGGGGCAGTCTCAAATAAATAAAGAAAAATATCTAAACTAAGTTTTGCTATATCCTGACTATATCCAAGAGAATTATACTGCTCCTTAGAAACTTACTTCATCAAAGCAAGGCAGATGTGTGGTGAATGGATCTTGTTGTCAGGTCCAAGACAGAATACAGAATGTTGTGTCTCTCTAAGTGACCTCTCAAATTAATATCTCAAATATTACTGCTGGGCTAGTTTGTAGAATGACATATTTTTTGTCATCTGACTCTATCCCAGGTGAAACCCCCACTGCTGGAAGCTAGCAGTATTTAGCATCCTCTGTGAAAATACATAGACCTCAGATCTTTGGCAGATGCTAGAAGTCATAAAACAATTACATCCCTTCACATTTCAAGACTAGTAATTATTTTACTTTAGAGACAAGATATAAATTTCCCTGGTTTTAGACACTGTATTTCCTTGCTGCATTGAAACTGAAGTATATCATCTTTTATTGAGTAGCCATAAAGTAATTTAATTTCAGGTATTTTTTTAAGTTTTGTTGGACTGAAGTTAACCTCCTAAATTCCAGGTTCCACTGTTGAAATATTTACATTTAAACAGTTACAATAGTGTAGGTACATTTCTGTTCTCTTCCAGCAAGGCACAATATGAATACATCTTTAAGCTCAGTACTTTACAAAATACCTTTTTTAATACACAGGTCTGTATAGATCACTTTGATATACACATGACATACAGTTCTAATACATTTGTAACACAGGCATCTTATATAAATCATGTTGATATTCACAAATGACATATAATTATTTACAAATTTCCAGATATCTGGGCTGGCAGTATCCCCCTTTGTCAAAATAATAATCCCCCAAAATTTCTTTATAATAAGTTTTCATACTTTTATTATTTTATAAAATTTTGACAAGTAACCTTTTCCTTGAACAGCATGAATTGTTAAGTAAATCGGATACTCAATAAATTTAGGAATGTTTTGTCTAGTAGTTGAACTCATTAACTCTAATCTATTTTTAACATGTTGTCTAATATAGGTAAAAACAGTCACAAACCAGTGATAGAGTCCACGGGGAAAAAATAGACACACCAAAATGAGAGAAATATCTGTGTTGAAGCAAGGCAGGACCAAGTTGCTGAAAAACTCTACAATTCACTCAAAACTTCTCAAAAATAGTGACTTATTAAAAGTAAGTGCTTTCACAATGAAAAACAATTGTTCATCAGATATAAATCATGATATTCAACTACTCTCTCTCTCTCTATATATATATTTATATATATATATATATATATATATATATATATATATATATATATATATATATATATATATATATATATATATATATATATATATATATATATATATATATATATATAAATATATATATATATTTAAAAACAATCATCCAATAACAATTTTTAAAAACACACCCCCTCATTAAGAAGCACTTAATCGTTCAAACCTTAAAGAAAAATCATACCAAATTACGCCTTGCAACATCCCTCCTTACTTTAACTTCCTGGATTATAATACAGGTTTCAATGGAACAGAGTCATTGAGGCCATACCCACGATGTGCCCCAAGTCTCAATATCCATTGTAATTCAGCATTCTTTGTCCTATTGATCAAATCCCCCATTCTAACATTCTCTGCAAGTACATGCAGGGCTTGAAAAATAAAAACATGCTCATCCCCTGTTTGTAAAGTGTGTTTTGCTAAGGCACTATACTCAAAACCTTTCTGAGTGCAATAAAGATGGTCCCTAATACACTCCCTCAACCGGTGATTAGTTTTCCCTATATAAAATTTAAAACAAACTTTACAGTGTGCAATGTAAATGATATTCCTTGTGTTGCAATCAGCAGTTGCCCTCAACTGTCACAAAATGCCAGTTCCTGGGTGCTTAAAAACTGGGACTCATCTATAAATTCGCAAAATGCACTTGCATTGCACTTCTTGGTGCCTGCTAAACTCTCACTAAGTGTATTGCAAGTCCTTTGGTAACTTAATCACTGTTTCAGTGTCTTCTTATTCTTATATGTAAACCTGGGTTGCAATCCCACCAACACATCAGTCCTCCCATCCACTTGTAAAATATGTCAATTGCATTGTATAATATCTCTTACTTTGCTGACATCTTTAGTGTATGACAAAACTATTGGAATCTTACTATACTGCCTTCTTCTGTCCGATCTTTGTGTCATCTCACCAGAAAAATAAGATTTGGCACTATCACTTCTCTCCATAATAGTCTTTTTATAAGCATTGTCCACTTCTGCCTAGGTCTACCCCCTCCCCATAAACTCATTCTTCAATCATTCCAAACTATTTTCAAAATCCTGGTTCACACATGACATATGTGAAATCCTCATTGCCTGCCCCTTCATAATGTTGGTAAATATATGCTGGGGGTGCATACTATCCCTGTGCGGAAATGCTGGATGATAACAATCCTTCCTATAGATGCTGGTGGATAAGCTGTCATCCACACCTTTCATGATCTCCACATCCATAAAATCTATTCTCTCAGTGGAGTACTTCATCGTAAACTTTAAAAACTACTACTACCATTTAACAGTAGCAGAAATTCCATTAAAGCCAACTCATCCCCTTTCCATCCAAGAAAAAGATCAACAAACCATTAATAAAATTACATGTTCATGTTTTCTACACTTAATATATTGTGATATGCCCATTCTGTCATTACCAGATTCGCATATGAGTTGGCATAACTAGTGCCCATCACTACCCCTGCCATCTGCCAATAACAAGTCCCATTAAATAAAAAGAGATTGTGCTCCAGTAACAACTCCAGAAGTAAGCATAATAATAATAAACCCTACATGAGTGTGGGTGTGTATGGGTGTATCTTTATATATGTATATATTTTGCTAATACGACTGCTAAATATTTAATGTTATTGTCAGGAGCAAGATATTTAGAAAATTTCTTGTTTAACTTTTTTTTTATTAGAGTTTATTAGTAACAATTTGCTTTTGTTTTCATTGAAACTGAGCCAGAAGGAGAATGAAAATAATCCATTGACTTCAGTAAGGCAGAGAGTGAATTAGCATTGTCATTTTGTGTTAAAATGTTATCAGCAAAGAGCTGTATCTTCATTTCTAGTGTATCACCAACCAAGATACCTTTAGTTTTTGAATTAATTCTTACATAATGAGCAAAAGGGTCAATTAGCAAAGCAAACAACAAAGGAAATAGATGGTGTCCTTGCTTTGTGCCTCTAGTAATTGAAAGTGAAGTTGAAAAACATGACCCAATCCTGACATAAGTTAAGGATTTTTCATAAACTGATTTTATTAATTGTATAAATTTATGTAAAAATATTTTTCTAAAGCTAGAATTAAATAATTCAGATTAACTGAATCAAAAGATCTAAGATCAAGATCTAAGGATGTAATGGTGCCCCTCTACTCTTCCCTCATCAGACCCATTATTGAGTACAATGCACCAATTGGAATGTACCTGGCTAGACATCTCCAGCAGCTGGAGAGACCACAAAGGTACCTAACCAAGAGGATTACTGGCCTCAAACAGTTGCCTTATGCAGCACAATTGAAAAAGCTAAGACTGTTCTTTGTTGCATACCGCTTTCTCAGAGGCGATCTCTGTCTAATGTACAGAGCCATGTCCTACCCAAAATTGTTGAAATTGCTCCATCTTAGCAAAACCAAATCTACTCGAGCTACACGCTCTAGGGATATAAACCTCAACACAACAATGAATAGAACATGCTGGAGGGATAGATTCCCTTCGCAGAGACTTCCCTTACTATGGAACAGGGTCCCAATCTACATAACACAGAGCCCCCCACTATCACTCTTCAAGAGGAACCTTGATGAGTGGATGGGTAACAGAACGTTCACACCGGGGATCACACCAACAGCACTACTAGATAGGGGCCAAGGGTACTAGCTGCTAGTACAAGGGTCTAGGGAACTACTAAAGGGGCGGTGAATACCGCACAACGTGGCTGGGCTAATATATACCTTTGGGCAGATAGCCCAGTACCAACCTATGAACCTATAAAAGCATTGTTTGTGTCGAGACTCACTAGGATCATATTTTTCTTTGCTAGATTTATATAAACGAGCAGAGAAATTATTCTTTTAATATTATCATAAGGGTTCCTGTCCTTTATGAATCTTCATCAATTAATAAGGGAAGCAACTGCTTAATTCCATCTGCAGGAATTGCCATAAATAACTTGTAATCAACATTCAAAAGGGATATAGGCCTATAAGAGGAACATTTTTTAGCACATTTTTCAGATTTCAGAATAGGGGATTTTACCATATACTTCCAAGAAGGAGGTATATCTATGCCTTCCTTAACTAAATTGAACACCCTTAATAATAACATTATGGCTTCTTGGGTAAAAGATTAAACATTTCAGGAATAATATTATCTAAACCAGGTGCTTTGTTAAGTTTTAGTTTATTAATTTGAGATTTAAGTTCAGTCATTATTTGTTTATCAATTAATTTAATATGCTGATCCTGTAGTTTAATTTTTATATTAGTTTTTAAGAAATGCACTTATTATAGGTTCATAGGTGTGTACTAGGCTAATGGCCCTAGACCCTTTACAAGCCTAGCCCATAGGATTACCCTAGCATCGTGCCACCTGCCCTTAGTTCCCAGTGCCTCTGTCGAGTAGAGGTACTGGAGTGATCCCCGGGTTGAATTTTTTATTTCCCATCAACTCATCAAGATTTCTCTTCAAGAGGGCCAGTGAGGCACTCTGCTTGACATGTATGGGAAGTCTATTCCATAGCATGGGCAGTCTCTGGGTTATGAACCTGTCCCTCCAGCTTGTTCTGTTGATTATGGTAATGAGGTTGAGGTTTCTGTAGTGTGTAGTGCAGAGGGATTTGGATTTCTTTAGATGTAGCATTTCTAACAGAGCTGGGTCAGACATGGCTTTGTAAGTCAAGCAGAGATCACCTCTAAGTAGGTGATATGAGACAGAGAATAGTTGGAGTTTTTTGATTCTGTCCATATAGAACAAGTGTTTAAGGCCTAGGAGCCTCTTTTTGAGATAGCTTTGCGGCCTCTCCAGTTGTTGCAGGTGTCTAGTGAGGTACATGCCAAATAGGGCATTATACTTGATGATTGTCCTAATGAGGGAAGAGTAGAAGAAGACAATGACCTCTTTCTTCCTGGATGCAAAACCCTTAATAATGAGATGTGCCACATAGAAGGCTTTCTGACCAAAGTGGCAATGTGGTGGTCAAAAGACAGGTTTCTGTCAACCTGTGTTCCCAGATTTCTTATGATGCCTTCTGTGTTCAGTGGACAGCCATCGATGTGGTACTTCATGGGGACCAGGTTTTTCTCAAAGGGGATGATGACACATTTTTTGGCATTGAGCTTAAGGCCACGGTTCTGACACCAGTCGTTGGTCTCAGTGAGGCCTTTCTGTAGGATATCAGCATCACTTGGGGAGTTAATTATGGCTCCCAGCTTGCAATCATCTGCAAAGTTTGTCAGCCAGAGTCCATTCGTGTTGGCCTGGATGTCAGAGAAGTAGATACCAAACAGGAGAGGACCCAGGACCAAACCTTGTGTGACTCCACTCGTGACTGGTCGGCAGTCTTTCTTGGAGTCAGCTACTTTTACACTGTGGGTTCTATCTGTAAGCCAGTTTGCAATCCACCTGGTGATATAGGAGTTGATTCCTAGCTTAGTGACTTTTTCTATGATTCCTGAGTGGGGAATGGTATCAAAGGCCTTGTACAGATCAAGGTAGGCTGTATGAACCACCTTGCCTTCATCCACAGCTCTGGTGACTGACTCAAAGCAGTCAACCAGGTTGAGCAGGCATGCTCTACCCTTCACAAAACCAAATTGGTGAGATCCAGAGTTTGGAGATTCTCTATATCCTTGTTTATTAGGTCCATGATGATACATTCCATAACTTTGTATATCAGACTTGTCAGGCTAATGGGGTGATAGTTCCCAGGGTCTGTAGTCACTCCTCCTTTGTGGAGAGGGATGACTGTAGCAGTGTGCCATTTAGTAGGGACAAAGCCTGAGGTGAAGCTGTGATTGAACAGGGCACACAGGTAAGGTGCCAGTTCACTCTGTAGTTCATGTAGAACATAGCCAGGGATATTGTCAGGTCCAACAGAAGCTATATTCTTGGCCTTGAACAGTGCTGTTTTAACCTGTGCAGCAGTAATACTGGGTGCTTGGCAATCTACTGGTATTGTGATTGGCCCTTTGGGGGGGGGGGCTGAGAGGGGTAAAGTTGTCACTGAATCTGTCAGCCAGTATATTGGCAATATCTGCTGGCTCGGTATAGGAGGTGCCATTGTGCAACAGCTCTGAGCAAATCTCGGTATTGACGTGGAGATTCTTTAGATAACTATAGAAGGCCTTGTGGTTGTCTTTACTATCTGCTGCAATTCTGTTTTCATAGCTAGATTTAGAGGATTTGATGAGGGATCTCAACTTTTTGTTGAGGCTGATAAGGGAGTTTTTCCAGTCTTGGGACTTCACCTTATTTTGCATCATTCTGGGGTTCTAGTTTTGTAGTTTGTGAGTTAATATTATGGTAATGCATTTCAAATGCTTCTAATATTCCCTCTAAATTGGTCACTTTCTTTCTAATACCTGGTATATATACTTCCCTTATCTGATTTGATTTTATTATTTTTTTAGTCCTATTTGTTATTCATCTCTGATTCCTAGGTTTCATCAAATAAGAAACAGATCTAATCTCCAGAGCTATCATATTGTTATGATGTATAATTTCGAAATATTTTTTATTCAATTCTTCCAATTCAGTAAAGTGCTTCATCCCATTCTGAATGTTAAATGTTAAATTTCAGTCCGTCAATGTTTTCCTGCAACTCTACCAAATATTTATTCCATTACTTCCTCTTACTGTATACCATGATAAAGTTTTGCCATACAGATAAGACTTCAGCGAGTCCTGCATATATATCTCTGAAGTATCTTCAGTGATATTTTTTCTCATGAAAATATTGTACTTTATCTAAGATTGTACTTCCTTTATATAAAATTCCTTAAAATCTTTGAAATTCGTTATGTAAGATGGTATGCTAGTAATAGATAACTTTTGTTTTGTACTTCTAAATCAAATGTAAGTACATTGTGGTCTGACAGGAGACATGAAATTACTTTAACTAGCTTTGTAATTAATTCTCTTGATAGATATATTCTGTCAATTCTTGAGTAAGAGCCATGTCTGTGTGAATAGTATGTGTAAAATAGAGAGTCTTAATCTTTATAATCATGTATCCAAACAACAAAAGAAAACGCTGTAAAATCCAACCATCAACAACTACAGCAACAGTCCAGGAAACAGTCATGTATATCTACCAAATTATACATGTCAATGAATTCTGTCAATGCCTTTAAAGAAGCAGTTTTCCTAAATGTGCTTATAGTATTAGTGTCACTATCGTTTATTATGCAGTTAAAATATCCAGCTAATATTATGTCTCCTTTAGAGTACTGTGTGACCTCTTCTATATGTTGTTTAGCTGGTCTTACTCCTAATTCAGGAATCCAATAAAGATTCACTAATGCATATATTTTCCACTAATCTCTAAAGTTATCAAACTAAGCATACTTGAGTTGCCCCGATAAGTATTCATAACGTTGGGCATGATTATTGAATTTTTCCTTAAATTTCTTACTCCTCTCATCTTCTGTTTATGAAGTGAACTTGTTAAAACTGTGTAGTTATTGACGCTGAACTTGTTTAAGTCTGTTTTTAGAAGGTGTATTTCCTGTAAAAAAAATAATCTGTGGATTAACAAATCTTAAATAATCAAGCTTCCCATTTTACTACTATTATTTAAGCCATTTACATTAATGGAAACACATTTCATAGTTGTATTGTTGTTATTACCAGAAAAAGGAGTAAAAGCATTTATAAAAACTAGAGAAAATGCCTTAATGTTGTATAGTATGACAGTATATCAAATGCATATAGGCACCCCAAAATAATATAAGAAGAAACAAAACATTAAATATTATATTAAAAAGCAAACTATACAGCACTACATTAAATTGCCAAGCTATCCAAGTGTACCCTCTAATGCCCCTATTCATCACATCCCTAAGTCTAACTATGTAATATCTTTATTTTTCACAGAAATTAAACAAATAATTATATAAAGTAACTATCTTACTAAAATGCAAGTGTACCCCAGGCACTATATAAAGAATTTTATCTCTACTTAAATGTATATTTATAAGCTCTAACTAGATGCAGTGACAATAATAAGAAATTATAAAATGGTAGCTGTAACACTATTCACTTCTAATAATCATCATAAAATGGTTGCTCATTTATACATTATATTAATATAATTAACTATCTATGGACTTATTACAGATTAAATGTATTATATACATAACTATGACAGCTAAACAATCATTCAATAGACATATATTCATTTTAAGTAAATTAGTGTGTGTGTTACTTTAAAAAAAACAGACGGTGAATGGTTCATGTTTGATCTTTAACTGGCACAATTACCTCATCTCTGAGCCATTTAGATTCATTTTGATGCAGTTGCACTGTTGTGAAGGGATTTAAAAAAAGGGATTGCTTGAGCTCGAGTTTTAGACTTAAGAAAAAACTGCTGAAAAGTTTTGACTTCAGTGGGAAAGCAAGGGAAAACTAAGTACACAATTTTTATAGTTTAAATTAATGGCTCAAGCTTGTGTAGTAACTGCTGTTATCACCATTACTGCATCTAACTCAACTAAAAATGTACAGTTAATTTAAACACTAAATTAAGTACGTTCCTAGATTTAAACACAGATAACAGCTTAAATTAGATGGTTTAAAAAAAACATGCATTTTTATTTTTCATCTTAAAGCTGTGTAGCAGAATGTTTGTAATCCCTAGTACATCTTCAAATTGTAAAGCCATAGAAATAGTCAATCATGTAAACAAATGTTTTTATAAGCATTAAATCCACCACAAAAAGATATATTTCTATCACAAGTGTAAATATTTACTGTATTAAAGCAAATTATTTATCTTGCATATTAGTTAATCGTGGTGCAATATTAAAACAGTGAGTATAACGCATGATGGCATGTGAAATAAAACAGGTTAACTGTAGATATATACTACTGATTGTCTGATAAATGCATTTATAGCTATTGAATTGCTTTGTGTTTATTTTAAGATGTTAAAAGACACCATATGCAGTTCTTTAATAGATTTTACTAAGTGTCACGTACTTTGTTGCTTAATGTTATATCACTGATGTTTTAACTAAAACATAAACAGATATTCATGAGTAGAGAGAAAATAAATAAGAAAAAAGCTTTTACCTTTTTTTCCATTATGAAGTATGGAAAAGGTAATATTTCTATTAAGCTGATTTGAAAGTAATACAATTGTAATAACTGAGAAGTACTTTATCTTTAAGTCTTTTTTTTTTTTGTCCACTAACTTCCAGTTGTTCTCTGCTTGACGCTTAAGTGGAAAGCCACTGCAGTCCATTTTTTTTTGTTTGGTCTATGAAGAATACTTTTAGTCTTGCTGGGAAAAGGAGATGAACATTAAAGTGTTTCTTTTTCAGGTTTTAATTAGTGGCAGATATTCTTTTCTTCTTGTAATCACTGCAGAAGAACAGTCATTGTCAAATCTTATGATGTTACCATTAAGTCTGACTGGAGAGTTAGCCCATGCAGTTTTTATTATCATGTCCTTGCCATGAGAAGAGAGAAAATGTACAGTTATAGATCTTAGGTTAGAGTTTACCTTTTAGAAGATGAAAAAGTTGCCAGTGATGTACGCACTCTTTCTATGCCATAAGAAAGGGATTCTTGTAGATTTAATATGCTGGGTAACCAAGAAGTGAGAAAGTTTATCATTTTTTACCCTTCTGTTTTTTTCTGACAAGATTCTGATATGAAGATTCTTCCTTCATGATCTATTTTCTAGATCATCCATTTTACTGAGCAAAGAAGTGCTTTGTTTTAAAAGGAATTCCACTTGATGCTCTCGTTCAGTAGCTCCACCCTCTAGGTCATTTAAGGTATCTTCCATACCAGTAATCTAAGTATTATGTTGTTTTATCATTTCTTTCATCAATTCCATTTGCTTAGTTAATAATCTCTTTTTTAAATAAATCCAGTTTATTGTCCATTTTATCATTTTTGTAGATAATTCATTCATAAAAGAAAGTAAAGCTTGTAATTTCTTCTTCATTGAGTGATCCTGCACACTGCTTTTGGAGTAATTCATCTTGAGGAAATGTCAATGAACTTTCTCTAAAGATTTTAACAGAAAATTTGACAAATAAAGAAAAAATATCCCAGTATTGTCTTCCAGGAGCTTTAAGAAATAAAAATTCTTAGGTTTAATAGATCTGTTTTAGGGTGGCCAGGGTGGTGCAGTGGTTAGCGTTGTCGCCTCACAGCAAGAGCTTCTTCAGTTTGATCCTCGGCTGGGGTGCCTTCTGTGAGGAGTCTGCATGTCCTCCCTGTGGTCACGTGGGTTTCCTCCGGGTGCTCCGGTTTTCTCCCACATCCCAAAGACATGCTATAGGTGGATTGGATACTCTAAATTGCCCCTAGGCATGAGTGCGTGCATGTGTGTGCCTTCCGTGGAAGGTTGGGAGCTGGGCTGGCAACTCGACACTGTAAAACTCTACTGCCAATCATGAGGGGACAGGTGATCTGCTGTGGTGAACCCTAACCAGGAAAAGCCAAAAGAAGAAGGTTTAATAGATCTGCTTATCCTGGCTTTTACAATTTTCTGTCAGAAATGTATATTAGATAGCAGAGCTAAATGAAAGTGCTGCTAACCAGCTAATATCTTGGCCATGCCTGCCTTGGGTGCACTATATCCTGAGTGGTTGCCTGGAAGTGTCTTTTCACTGGGCCCTTGTCTCTCCTTACAGGAAGATCTTTAAGTATATTAACCTATAAAAGCTTCTGCAATCACTCACTCATCTAAATGTCTTAATCAGAGTTATGTCTAAATCCTTGTGTAGATATTGTATACATCATGTGTACCTGAAACAGTTGTGTACTGTTTGCGTGTGTATTGCATAAATATTGCAAATTTCTTATGTAACTCAAACACTTGTTTATTTCTTTCTTCACTGTTGGTTTCAAACACCTGGGTGAGCCTGAAAATGACCCACAGATATCAGTGCTCTACCCCAACCCAACAAATGTATAAAATAAAAGCAGAGAAGCTAGGGACTTGAAAAGAGAGCCAGCTGGGGTTTTCTATTAAGCCCTAACTATCCTGAAGTGCTGAGTTTATGTAACCCAGGTAGGCTTGTAATAGCATTATAAAGAGAATGCCCCCCACATATGAGGCAATGTGTACCTCATTTGACCTCCATCCTAATATCTCATATCATAATACTGGTATCACAACTGGTGGTCATGAAATAGGCCACATGTCCCAGTACATCTCTTACTATCCTCCGCTGGAGAGGTAAGCAAAAAATACTTTTCTATTATTATATTCTTCAAGAAATAGAAAATATGATGAAGTATCTTATAAACATAATGTCAAAGATTCAGGATTGCAAAAGAAGCAGCATTTGTCTTTAGGAAAAGAAGCAGCATTTGTCTTTAGAAAGTGTAATGTTTGAATGTATATTCTGTCATTCTTCATATTATTTTACCACATTTTAAACTATCCTGAGGATTTCATCAGAACCAGCATCAAATACAAACCAAATCTTCTCTTAAATATGCTAAGACACACCATGAAATAATTACTTAATGATCTAATAAATCAATTAACCAATCAAAAATTCTTCCTTCAATAACACCTCCATAAAAAACATATAGGTTTGCAAAAACATTAGTAATATTAACAAAACTGAGTAATGTTTATTACTATAAACAGTTTTAAATATAATATATTTACATGTTGCATTTTTATGTTCATTTTTTATGATTATATATATATTTTTTTATGTAATATATGTTTCAGTTGTGTATTCCTCTTAACATTTCACATTTATTGCAACACAACTTTGGTCATTCACCACATTCCACACACTGGTATTGTGCATACAGTCATACAATTCTACAAATTTCACATACTTACATCAATTGTACAACTTATGCATATATATTTTTCATTGGCAAGCTTTTTCTGAGCAGCCTGATGCCATATCAGGACCCATTAGAGATCAGTTGCTTGAGGCTTATACAGAACATTTCCTGACAGACAAATGGTATTAGTCACACAATGGTGCTGCTGACCACCTCAACAATATTTGGGTATGGTAACACAACTCCACTTATAATGAATTCCACAAGGTCATAATTGAATTAAAATATGTTATACATTGGTTGTGTGTATCACAGCATAGCAACATGTGCATGAGACAAGACTTAAGTGACCATTTAATCAATATGAATTTATATCGTTGTCTGTTACAGAACATTTAATGATGGTCTGTAGACATATTTGAGCCATATGGCAAGTGTCACTGTGATGGTGGAACGTAAACTGTGTAGAAGGTTGATCTGCTTCACTACAACACCTGTCCTAATAAGGCAACAATAAACATTAAATTGTAGCATACAGTGTCAACGGTTTTCAGGAGGCATATTGCTATAGCTGTTATAGTAGGAGCATGTAATGAAATGACAGCAATAGCCATCAATGCATTAGCTCAAATCACAGATTGTAATACTGTCTTATAGCCATAATGTACAGCCACACCTCAATATAGCACATGTCTGTGACAGCAGCATTGACATGTCAGCTGTTCATAGGGTCATAGGACACTACTAGGCTAATGGCCAACATCACATGAAATTCTAGCCATTATTATACCATGTAAAACAACCCTATATCAATATTATGGAAGATAGTAAGACTATTGTGTGTATGTGTATATTTGTTGGATTGCATTACATCCTGCTATGTGGACCTATGACATATGCACCACACCATAACATAATTAGCAATCACACATGTAGTGGTCTGGAGATGGCTTGCAGAGGCTTGTGGAAGAACTTTGCTTCATGATGTGTGTATGCATATTTGATACAAGGACATCCTCCACTCCTCTGCAGGAAGGATGTCATTTGGCCAGAGGAAAAAGAGGATGGTAAATACATGGGGCTATGTGAAAGGTTTCCCAGGTGGTAGTGAAATGAAGAGTGATCCAAAGATGATACAATGGCCATAATATACCACCAACCACACACACACACACACACACACACACACACACACACACACACACACACACACACACACATCAGTAGACTAGGCCTGATTTGACAATTATACCTATGTAGGTATAGAATATGAATGCCATGCAATTTTACATTAACAACACCACATATGTCTGACTTTAAGACTGTCATGTTGCACGTTATGGAGTAAGATAGCATCATTTTATGCTGAGGAGAACATGTTAGGAGTGTAGGACATGGATGTGGAGTCACATCCCTGTGTATAATTGTCTCAAATGGGATAGTTGTATGTACAGACACACAAGTTGCCTGCTATCAGATTAGAACACCTGTTTGTGTAGGTAAAGTAGTTTGCAAACACAGTAGTTAATGTTACTACCACAGCAAAGGTTTGTCTTGAATACTGTCAGAGTGCATGTTATACAGCATGACATAATCATTGTATGCTACAACAAGATGTTCAGAGGAGGATTTGACATAGCTGTGTACGTACATTTTGTTATAAAATTGTCACCATAGTGATTGTTGAATGCACACAGAGTTGACTGCAGTGAGAATAAACCCCCTACCTAACTATTTACAAAACACAGTACTTAATGCAACAGCCACAGCACAATTATGGCTTTTATAGTGTCAGACAACACCTTATAGCTGATGACATCAACAGTGACTGGTGAGAAGAGGATGGTAGTAGCAATGTCCCACATGCTGGTGTAAAACAGTCTCTTGCATGTCAGACAGCTGAACAAATACACACCAATTGGCTGCAGTGAGCACAGAACCCCTACATAACTATTTATAGAGCACAGTCCTTAATGTAGGCACCACAGTACAAGTCTGTTTTTTAGAGTGTTGGACAACACTTTATAATTGATGACATCACAGTGTCTGGTGAGAAGAGGATGGTAGTAGCAGTGTCCCACATGCTGGTGTAAAACAGTCTCTTGCATTATTGTACCTTTGAGATGTCATATACCTCAGGGAGCTACCACATTGACAATATTCCCAGGCAATGAACAAATACACACTAGTTGGCTGCAGTGAGCACAGAACCCCTACATAACTATTTATAGAGCACAGTCCTTAACACAGGCACCACAGTACAAGTCTGTTTTTTAAGAGTGTTGGACAGCTCTTTATAATTGATGACATTACAGTGTCTGGTGAGAAGAGGATGGTAGTAACAGTGTCCCACATGCTGGTATAAAAGGGTTTCTTGTATGTCAGACCACACACGCACACACACACACACACATACACACACACACACACATGCACACACACACACCAGTTGACCAGAATAAGATTAGAACTCCTACCTAAGTACACTGACTAGAGACTTCAGAATTTAAAGCCAGCACAACAGTACAAGTCTGACTTTTACAATGGCGCTAGACAATTTATAATGGAAGACATGAATACTGGATATTTTGGAGAAGATGTTGGTAGACCTGTATGAAATGAATGGGTAGCCATGTATGACTGTCAAGATATTATTAAAGTTCTGCATATTAATGGATTGATGGTAGTAGTATACAAACTAATGTTCCTGTGACTATGCACACAAACACTTACACATGCATAGAGACACACACATAATGTGGCTGCTGTGCTAATCTAGCACACATGTAATTATTTAGTTCCCATCTGCAAAACACAGTATGTGACAACTGCAACCACAGTAAAGTATGTATGTATGTGCCTTGTCAGAGCTGTCTTCATAGATGATGCCATCATCATTATATGATGTGGTTAACATATCCTGTTATGAAAGTGGTATGCGGATATAATATTTCTTGCTGTGTTCCCAATGTGTAGACATACTTTAGAGACAGCTTTACAAACTACATGCAAACAGTCACCAGTGGAGTCTCCCAAGGTTCTGTGTTGGGATGTCTCCTGTTTGGCATTTACTTTTCCAAAATAAAAATCAATACCAAGGGGTCTGGCTGACTAAGTTTGCAGATGACTGTAAACTAGGAACAGTCATTGAATCCCTAAATGACATAGCCATCCTGCAGGATCATGTTCTAAAACTAAATGCCAAAAAATGCATTATTGTACCTTTGAGAAGTCATATACCTCAGGGAGCTACCACATTGACAATATTCCCCTAAGAGTTGACCCAGTTGTTCTGGATTTTGGAACTTATATGCACAGTGACCTAACATTTGACCAACACACATCTATTGTTTTAAGAAAGTCATTATGTATTGTTGTTGTTGTTTGTCTTTCGGCTTTTTCCCTGTAAGGGGTCGCCACAGCGGAACTCCAGTCCACTAATGATTGGCAGTAGATAAAGTCATTATGTATTTTACAGTTTATAAACAAAGGGATTGTGTCTAGATCTAGGGATGTCATTGTCCCCCCTTTATTGTGCCTTCATTAGGCCAGTCTTTGAATATAATGCTCCCTTTGCCATGTATTTGTCTAGACACATGTAAGAACTGGAATACCCACATAGATAGCTCACTAAAAGGGCAAAAGGCCTAAACAATATGTCCTACATGGACCAGCTCAAAACCCTGTCACTCTACTCGATATCCTACAGACTGCTGTTTCTGGCATACAAGACATCCTCCAACCCATTATTGATGGATTTACTACACAGTAGCAAATCATATGTCATCAGAAATACTTGGTCTAGAGCTCTAAACCTTTTCTGCAACATCTTTGGGATGGTTTGGAGGGACAGGTATATTTTGCAGAGGATACTACTGCTGTAGATTAGACCCGACATACACATAAAGTTCATCCCCATCCATTTTCAAGTACAACTTAAATCTATGGATGAGAAACAGAAAATATACATCAGGACTGCCCCTGTACTACTAATGGACAGATGCAGCTCCTAAATGCTTTATCCCATGCATAGGTCCCCTTAAATTATCTATAGCAAGATCACAGTTATTCTTATTAGGGGTAATATATAATTGTCATTGGATAAAGCCAATCTATAACCAAATGGGACAGGTTATTTTAAGCACAAAAAAGGAAACTGGCTAAGCTTAAAATGGCCTACAAGGGCAGTTAGCCTAGTACTTATCTATGAACCTATATTAATAATGATCATATCTATTTTTAGAATTCTTTAAATGATATCAGCACTTTTAACACATTGACATTGAACAACTTTAAGCTGTTGTTTTGTTCTTTTTTTAACTGAGTTCAGCATAATGAGTTACATGTCTGATAGATGAAATAACAGATTCTCAGAATTTTAGACCTAGCACTGAGAAGCTGTAGTTAATGGCAGAGGTCAGCAAATATCAGCACACGTGCAACTCAGTGGTCCCTAGACTAATTTTCAAATCCTAGAAATCTACTTTTCTTTCAGTAAAAAGATAGTTGATAAATTGTATTTTCATCTCACAACTTCTATAAATCATGTGGCTTCAGGTTTCTGGCATAATAAGGCAAGTTTTGTTACCATTTCTACTGAAGAGACTGTAAGTGGCACCACAGCTTTTCATGTTTTTTTTTCTGAAACAACAATACATTTTAAGGGTGCAGTTTTTACTAAAAGAATTAATGATGCAGGCTCAAATAACAGCAACAATAATAACTGATATGCAGTACCTATATAAAAGAAGCTAAGATCATGAGTTAATGCATTCCCTTTAGCTTTGTCTTATGCATATGATATAATTTTATCTAGACATAAAAACTAAAACACTCAGAAAGGAATTCATTTCATGAAGCAAGAAATACATAAACTTTGGGAGTTAAAAAGTCTGCAGTAGCATGCAGGATTTCCTCCATGCTGTAGCACATTTCTACATGATGTAGTTACATAACTATGCACTGTACATGTCCTCATGCACTTGGTTAATAAAGCCATGGGCATGGCAGCACGTGCTTCTCTTTGCACACAGGGAATTCACAACATCCATGTTTCTCTGTAGCTGAATGTCACTTCAGCCATGTGTCCCCAGCCAAATGTACAACAGGGAACTGTCTCACTACCTAGGTGCCTGAACCCCTCTGAACTAGTTAAATTACATGCTGTAAAATACAAGTGTGTAGTATTTCATATCTTCCATTACCTTTTGGACATTTTTAAAATGGCCAGGTCCAGTTTGAACCCTGTCATTGGTTATGCTACTAACTTGCTCTACATTGCACAGCAATTCTCAATACAGGGAACTGGTATGACTGCAAGATGCCAGTCATAATTCTGTCTTTTCTAATTCCTCCAAATCTTTTGGGTTTATAATACCATGACGGGAATGGACCCCATTCCAAAGTATGATTAAAGTTCATGAAATTAATATAGTTTCAATCTTTGATGTCAGACAAAAGTGCTCTTCGCAGCACCTGCAATGTGCCCAGTAATGACTCCTTCTGTAATTTGTACAGGGTTACATGGACTGGTAACATATCTAAATATGATTGTAAATTCTTTTTTATAAGACCCATTCATTGCTCCTAGTACTATTGGAACTGTCTGGGTATCTTTCTTCCACATTGCTCTTGTTTTTTCCTACAGATCCTGGTATTGTATGACTTTGTGTCTCTCTGTACATAAGACACTATAGTCACTGTGTGTGGTGATTTCAATGATCAATGCTACTTTTGTCTTCTTTTCCTGGACCACTATATCCAGTTTTCTAGCATTTGTCTTTTGAACTGTTGGTAATGGGTGATCCCATGTGATACAAACTTCATCATTTTCCATGATGCTTTATGGCTCATGTTTCCAGTGTTTCTCAGCCACTTTGGTACCATAATGTTTGCACAATCCCCGGTGCAACAGTCTCACCACATTATTATGCCTTTCATTATATAGTACCTCTGCCATTATCGTGTCGCAACCAGCAACAAGGTGTGTGACTGTTTCCAATTTGGTTTTACAAAACCTACGTTTGTCTGTTTCTCCCACATGTTCAATGGACTTTGTAAACCAGCATGTATGTAGCCCACTGCCTTGGGCTGCCAATATTAAACTTTCATTTATTGGTTTAAATTTTCCTCTCCTTAACCAATCCTGCATTTGTTCTTGATCAACATGAGGTTCTTCCAGAAGTTTTCTATACTTGCAACTATATTTATGTTTATTCCACATTTCTTGCCTTATCATCTGGTCCTTCACCTTATATTCTTTATTTTGTGTTTTGGTACGTTCAATTGCTGCCTGGTTTTTATCTACTTCTAGACTGATTTCTATTCCTGCTTGAAGTTGATATACTTCTGCTAAATTAAGCAGAGAAGTTATCTTAGATTTATTCTCCTCGTGTTTCAAATATTTCACTACATTTGGATCTTGTGAGGTGAGTAGATATGTGTGGAGTCCCACGATTGCAGATCTATACATGTAATCAATTTCAAGGAGGCCCATCCCTCCTTCGGAATGGGGAATATATAATCTTGGTATACACAGATTTTTATAAATCATTTGGTGAGCATGAAACATCTTTCTTGTTTTAATATCTAATCTATCCAACACTTTTTGGGGCCAGTCAATCACTTCAAATCTGTACGTTAGGACAGGAAGAGCAAATTGATTTATAGCTTGGATCTTGTTCCTAGATGTCAATGTTGTTCTCAGGATTAATTTAAGTCTTCTAAAGTATTCCTTACTGAGTTTTATTTACATTTGATCATGTTTTATTGCTGATCGTTCATCAATTCCCAAGTATTTATACACTCCCTCTTGCTTAAGTTCTTTTATATCACATTTTTGTCCCAAACTGATGTTTTCCTGGTGTTGCAGTTTTCCTGCTTTAAAGGTTGCTTTTGCACATTTACCAAAACCAAATGACATTCTGATATCATCTGAAAAAGTTTTGACAACCTGTAGCTGTGCTTTCAGTTCCTCATCTGATGAGCTATACAGTTTTAAATCATTGACAAAGAGAAGATGAGAAGTCATTAGACTTTGTTGTTTTCTAGGAGCCAAATTGTAGCCATGGCCTAAGCTGTTAAGTAAACAGCTTGATTAATGGCAAGGCAGAGTCCTAACAGTGACAGAGAGTCAACCTGGAATATCCCCCTTTGAATTTTTATTTCTTGGATAATAATCTGTCCTTTATCATGGCTTAATTGAAAAGTGATCTGCCATTGCTTCATGGTTACTGTATTGTAGTCAGTCAGTATAGGGTGTATCTTATACATTTTTAAGCACTCTTTTATCCATGAATGTGGGATATTATCAAATGCTTTTATTTTAGTAATCCATGCCATACTTAAATTCTTCCACTTTTTACAGTTCTCCACTACTACTTTATTTAACAACAAATGATCCTTTGTTCCATATGACTTTCTTTTATTGCCCTTTTGTTCTGCTGCCATAATTGAGTTTTCTTCTAAATGACTATAAACTCTGTCTGCGTCAATTCCTGTGTACAGTTTATACATTGTCGGAAGGCAAGTTATTGGTCTATAATTTTTAGGGTAGCTTGCAGGTTCACTCTTAAGTAAGAGCATTGTTTTGCCTGTTGTTAGCCAGTGTGGTGTCTGTTCGGGGCATGCATATAAATAGTTCTTACTCATGGTTAAATCTTTGTGCAAAAATGTTAATACTTTTCACCAAAAGTGGGTCTATATTAGATCACCGAACACTTAAAAAAAGCAAACGGTGATTAATCGACCCTATGTAAGTGAAAGCTTACAATCTCGAACTGTCAGAACATTGATTTTTTTTTCCTAGGGAAAAAAATCGCTATTCCAAAACACATACACACAACACAAGCACACCAAACAAACAGCAATCCACACACATACACCTAAAATCTGACACCTAACCCTACACTAAACTATACACACACCACTAACTATCCACTTACCTTAACCCAAACCCTAACCCTAAGGTCCGTCACTGTTGCACACTCACCTCACCTGCTCCCTAACCCTAAAAGGGTCTCACAGAGACAAACACCTGGTGTCAAAGTCACGGCCTCAAGCTAAATGCCAAAAAATGCATAGTAATCCCATATGGGAAAAACAAAGTACCTACAAACTACCACATAGACGGGAATCCACTAAGTACAGAAGAAGTAATTAGGGGCCTGGGTACCCAAGTAGATAGCATGCTCTCCTTTGATAACCACATAGCCAAAATGGTCAGGAAATCCTTCTATGTGGCACACCTTATCACAAAGGGTTTCTCATCCAGATCCAAGGAGGTGATTGTGCCCCTTTACTCCTCACTCATTAGGCCCATAATAGAGTACAATGCCCCATTTGTGATGTACCTCACTATACTCCTGCAACAACTAGAAAGACCACAGAAGTACCTCACTAAGAGGATTAAGGGCCTTAAACAATTGCCCTATGAAGCACGACTAAGAAAGCTCCAGCTCTTCTCAGTCGCTTACCGTCTGCTCAGAGGTGACCTATGCCTGACCTATAGGGCCATGTCAAACCCTGAACTAATGGACATGCTTCACCTCAAAAAAACAAGATCCCTCAAAACCACTTGTTCTAGTGACTTGAATCTATGTACAACAATAAACAGGACATGCTGGAGGGATAGATTCCTGTCCCAGCGACTCCCCTCACTCTGGAATAGCATCTCAATCCATATTCGACAGAGCTCCTCTATGACCCTCTTCAAGAGAAATCTTGATGATTGGATGGGTAATCGTAAGTTCTACCCTGGTATCACTTCAGGAGCCCTGTTGACAAAGGCCCAGGTTACTAATCTAATGGGGAGGCGAAAGCCATCACTCTGTGGCTAGGCTTATAAATGCCCATGGGCAGATAGCCTAGTACTTACCTATGAACCTATGAACCTATAACTCACCTAACCCACCCTAACCTTCATGTCCACACAATCGCACACATACCTAACCCATGCCCTAACCCTAACTCACCTAACCCGCCCTAACACTCACATATACACAATCGCACATTTACCTGAACCCGACCTGTAACTTTCCACCACAGCACTGAAAATACCGAAGCAACAGAAACGGACAACCAAATTCTTTCCCTAGTAAAAAATTTGGGTTTCTGTTGCTTTGATATTTTAAGCTTTCGCTTACATAGGGTCGATTAATCACCGTTCGCTTTTTTTAAGCATTTTGTGATCTAATATAGACCCCCAAAAGTTAGATACTGCATCTGGGCCTGGGATTTTCCAGTTAGAGGCTTTTCTTAACTTTGTTTCAATCTCTCTGGCTGTTATTTCATCCCGTTTCATATCCTGGACCTTTAAACTTCTTATTCTTTCTTTTACTTCTTCTATCCATTTAGCATCTTTATGTTCTACAGAATCTTCATAGATACTTCCCCAAAATGTATCTCCTTCCTCTTTTTTGGTGGTCTTTCAATTCCTTTTACCTTATTTCCCAATTCTCTATGAAAAGTTTTTGGGTCATCAATAAATTGCTTATTTTGTACTTTTCCCTTATATTTATCTGTACATCTTCTAAGTTTTAATCACATCTATCTTTCTTAGTGTTTTTGTTGATCTATTCCCTCTTCAATAATCTTCTAACAGTGACCCTTCTTGTTTTAATTGCTTTAGAGTTTTCTCTATTCTACACTTCCATGCTGGTATTCAATTTCTCCCCTTCCTTTCTCTCACTACCCTGTAATCTTGTGGTAGAACATTATCTGTTATTAAATTAGCTGCACAGTAATATATCCTGTTTACTTCTGTTGTATCACATGGATCTCTATAGACAGTCCTAATTACTGTGTTCATTTGTTTTATGAGACTTCTAATTTTTTGGGTTTTATTGACCTTCTGCAGTTTATTTCTCTCATTGATCTTAATATATCTATCTATGTCTATTAAATCAAGCAACTCTTCTCTTAACTCATTTTCTTCCAAACTGAGGGCACATAACTTGTTTTTCATTTCCTGCAGGCATTCTAAAGAAAGTTGTAAAGCATTTTCCTGTGGCACATTCTCTTCAATTTTATCCTGTGCCATTTGTTGTTCTGCCATTTTGGAACTCACTGGCCTATCACTCCTCAACATTGACTGCATCAAGTTTCCACAGTTTCCTGTTCCTTTCCTTGCTGTCTAGCTTCACGTGAATGTTTATTCCAGTTTCCTGTGGAAGGCTCTAAAATATCTTGATATGGAACCTGACCAATTGCTTTCTGTTCCACTGGTTTCCCCTTAATTTGGATATCCCTATTGTGGTGCTTTCTGCATTCAATTTTCTACACTGAATCCTCTTTGCAGCTGCTCCATAACCTTGATTTCTATTTCTTTGACTTCTCCATTACTAATCTGTTTTTCTACTTTTTCTCTTAGTCTTCTTGTTTTTTGTATTGTAACGTTTTCCATATCTGGATTCCTTTGCCTGTGTTTCTCTTCAAATATCTTTGGTGCTGCTCTTTTTGTATTGGTTAGTTTGCTTTGCCCTTTGCATAAATATTACACCATATTAAATCTGTTTTCCTTTCCCATGTCCATAGTTCTTCTTCACATTTCTCCTGATCTTCTTGCTTTTCCTTATTCTGGGGGCTCACTCCATCATGCTGTGATGTAGTCTGTGTTAAACCTTCTACATTAAATCCTTCACTTTGCAGGCACTCCATAACTTCAAGTTCTATTTTTTTAACTTCT
The DNA here is from genome assembly GCF_019279795.1 of Protopterus annectens. NCBI lineage: Eukaryota > Metazoa > Chordata > Ceratodontiformes > Protopteridae > Protopterus > Protopterus annectens. The sequence continues at coordinate 818,724,126 of NC_056731.1, read as the reverse complement.
GCTTTACTGATCTTCTTTTCCACATTACATCTTTGTGATATTAATTTTTTATTGTCAAAATTTCCATATCTGGATGCCTTTGCTTGCATTTCTCTTTGAATATCTTTGAGACTGCCTTCTCTATATTAGTTAACTTGGCTTTCTCCTTTCCATAAATGTTGCACCATATCAAATCTCTCTTTCTTTCTCATGTCCATATTTCTTTTTTATATTTTTTAAATATCTCCAGGTTTTATTGTTTATATTTTCACAGTTCCACAGATGCTTCTTTTTCCAAACAGATCAAAGTTTCTTGATCTATATACTGTTTTTCATAAATCTGTTGTATTAATGAATGCAATTTTTTATTTGAAGCTTCTAACAGGTTTTCCTGTGGAAGTATTTTTCTTTCCTCTAATTTTTCTCTTAATCATTTTGTAAATCTTGTGTCTGGAAATGCTGGGCTTTTTACATAATAGTAACAATATATAATTTCTTTCTTATCCTGAATAGTCTTTATGACTCTTCTTTGGCCAATCAATTTTTGTGATTGTTGTGGACTGCTAGTTCCTTCTACAACAGGGGTGCCATTCTCCCCTGGGCATGGCCCGGCCCCATTGTAGGAATGTTTCTGTATTTTGAGGATTCTACACTGTCATTTTTTTCCAGTCCTGGCTCGAGTGCTCCTACCAGGATTGGGCATTTTTGTATCCTTGTTCTTGTGCACCCAGCTATCTTTTTTTGTTTTTGACTTACTTCTATCCGTGATATATGCTATATAAATACAGTCTATATATCAGTGTTGCCTTGGTGAGATTTTGTGAAAAATAGGGTCCACCTCACAAAGGTACTCACCAAGACTTGAGGATGAATTCAGTCTCAGCACTACTACTCTCTTTTGCTTGCTGACTTTTCATCATCTCTCCATTAGGACCCCTTCTGTTGTATGAGTAAGGCCATAGCTTCTAATGGCATTAGTTCATGCAGGGCATCCCAATGGAGTTCACAAGAGAGTAAAATATTTCTGTACTTGCTACATAAAGACCACTAGGACCATTTGCTTGGAGATTCCTATGAGAATCCCCTGTATAAGATGGGTGCTTGGCACTGTCTTCACAGGGTAGTTATGGCTGTCACTTGCATTTTGAGAACTGGCAAGCATCCCAAGCACAACTTCAGTGCCCTGTTTTGGTGCCATCCAGGTCTTGTTAACTGGTGGGAAGAAGAGGCATGACTGAGGGCACCACAGGCATGCTGTGCTTTTGCTGCAAGAATTTTCCCTATCCTATCAGTGTGGACTCTACAGTAATTATATCTCTGTTTTATCCACAGCCCAGTAAAGTAATTTCCTCCAGTACAGAGGATTCTGTCCCGCATTTCCAGGCACAGGGGTGAGGACATCTTTTTTATCATAAACTTAGAGGTATAGTTATCCCTTTCTCAGTATTACTTCTGAAATATGTCTCTCTTATAACATTATTAGGCAGCTTAACTGTGGAGGAAATGTTTTCAACTTTTTGTCACTGTTGATTGCCTGTCAGGTGTTGAAGTCAATTATGCCTGAGTAGTACTTAATTAGTGTATGTGCCTGTTCAGTACTAGGTACTTAACTTTTGTAATAGTGTCAGTGGCTTATCAGGTAGCAAATTCACCTTTTGGGAGGAAGATGCTCATGCCGTAGGTTCTGTTCCCACCCTATTTCTCTTTACTGCCACTACGGTTTACAATAAGGAGGGTGATACACTCCTAATGTGCTGTCCTTCAGATGGCACATTCAGCTGCTCGCATTATTAAATGTAAAAACTAATAAAAAAACAAACTAAAGTATTTACAAAGACATCAATTAATCTGTGCAGAAATATGATACTCTATTTGTTGTTGATTTTACCATATATATATATATATATATATATATATATATATATATATATATATATAGGAAAAAGAAAATTGAAGTTAAATACTGTAATTATTTATCATTCTTTAACAAGTTATGTAAGTTTACCCACATGTAATAAGCATATGTCTTTCTTGTTGTTCTGGAAATAATAGTTCTAGGTTGTAAGTAACAAACTTCATTCAGCATATCCTTAAATTCTATGAAAGTAGGAGGGGATTCAGAAATCAAATTCTTCGTAATGCTCTTTCTAGCCACAGCCAATTTTGCCCACATTAAAGGATATTGAACTTTTTTAAACCTGTGAGATATAGGTGTATTAAAAAGCACCAAAGATTTGCTAAGCATAAAATTATCTGTGAAAAGTGCCTGTAATAGTTCATAACATTATCCCAGAATGTTCTTATAGCTGGACAATCATAAAACGTGAGGCCAATCTATTTTTATGTCTGACTTACATTTATTATAAATATTAAGTGTTTTGTTAATCTTGTTCATAGGTTGAGGAGTATAGAAGGGTCTACGCATGAATCTCCAGGAGTAAAGTCTCCATTTAAGTGACAGAGTTGTTTTCCCTGCTGATTCCAATATGTTTCATTTATCTTGATCACAGGGAAGGTTATTATTGATTGTGTAAAAAATAACTCCAGTAACTTTCTGGGCAACTATATATTTCTTCTCTTATGATTCTGAATATAAAGGAAAGTTTACCTGAATAGGTTTGTTTATGCAAGAGAACAGGCTGAAAATAATCTAGTAATGTACTAACATCTTGTTTAGTAGTGAGAGTAATTAAATCTATTTTATTGACTATAAATAATCTAAGAGTTTGTACATCTAGCCATAGTGATTTATCCAATTCAAATTCTTGAATTATCTAATTAACACTTTTTTTTTTGCAGATTATTGAAAACCTTTAATATAAAGCAGTTAAGCACTTTTGTTTCAGAGATTTAGAGAGACTTACTCAGAACAGCAAATCATGTTTAAAACATCAATTAAATAGTATAATTATAGACATCAGGTGACAAAAGGAAGAAAAAAAAAACGAGTAAGCCTGATACAGCAATTACAATTCAATGTGGCTGAATATTTGGAGAATAAGAAACACCGAGTACAAAATCAGTCAGCATTCCATATTAGAAGGTATGCAAATTTAAAATGCAAGCACGCTGTAAATAAAGGGATCATGCAGGGCTATGAAGGACAACAGATGAGTGGAAATGCAGCAATATATCTATAGAAGCAGCCCCATGTTTGCCCTTCACAGACCAACTTATTTCAAAGGTCTTAGCTTTAAAACAGATGTACATTTCTTTTTTTTTCAATAATAATTCTTTATTACTTTTACAATTGTTCATACACATATTTGAGCATGATATACACAGGTAGTTTCCAAACAATGCTACAAAAACAATCCTACAACATATGTACACTATATACATGAATGCTTTCATTTTAACACAAGAAAAGAGACATCTGAAGAGTCTAGACAATATGTATTATATCTTATAATAATTTGATTACTATTAAAGTTTACTTTATAGTATTAATATCCAAGGGTTATCCTGGGTTCCACACATTAAGCCAATATAATGTTAAAAATTTGTTCCCAGATCTTCCAATTATTTATATGTTTGGTATGATCAGTGATTAGTAATTTGTGGGCTAGTATGTGTTTTTTTGCTAGATTCTTAAAGTTGTTCCATGAAGTTTGCGATGGATTCAACCAATTAGTTGCTATATAGAGTTTCATTAACAAAAAGATATTCATAATTATGGTCAATTGGGATCTAGTTAGATCATTTGGGGGAATATGTAATATAGTAAATTCCCAGGAAAGCGTGGAAGTTTGATAGCCCACTTTCTGTAGTTGTAATTTCAAGGAATTCCATAGTTTATATATACACTTACAGCTTCAGAACATATGAAGAAGATCTGCAGTTTCATTTTTACAGTATGGGCATTTAGGAGAATTTTTAGAGTTAAATTTATGCAAGCTAAGAAATTAACACTTTTAACTTTATTCTCTATGGTCAATTGGAACCAAAACGTAAGCTTGTTTTGTTTAAATAATGTAATTTTATTTAAGTCAGATGTTAACAAAGGATTTTGAGTGAATGCTAGAAAGAATAGTAGGGATAAAACATTCTTTATATCTAGGGTGTTTGTATATGAAGTCTCTAAATTTTGAAAGAATATTATAAATATAGCTGGTTGTGAGTTTTGGTATAATATGTGTAGTAAAGTACTCTCTTAGCTTCCATAACATTGGATTATTTATTATTTCTAACTTATAAATGTTAGGTTTTATTATTGTTTGCATTGCTATCATTTCCCAATACACCTTCCACTTGGCAAAGTATGAAGCATCTAAAAGTTGTATAATAGTTTTAATTATAGAAGAAATTGAATGCTATTCCCTCAGTACTCCAACTATTTAGATTTTGTTTAAGGGCTATTCTCAGTTTTTTGGGGGACCAAAATAATTTCAATAAGAAGAAATTTAAATTATTGGTAAATTTTATAGTAGGAAGTATTAATATGGACTGAATAATAGATAGCATCTTAGGAAGAATTATCATTTTTATTATTGTAAATCTTTCTTCTGTAGTAAATAAAATCATATTCCACTTCAAAAATAGAAATTGAATGTTTTCATAACATTTATTATAATTTAACTGTATTATTGTTTTTATGACTTTGGCAAGGATAATTCCCAAATATGTAATTTGATCTGTATTAGGTTTATATTTATTATTATTTATAGTTTTTTTATGTTTGTTTGAGTATATAGGTATTCCTTGGAATTTTGTAATCGAATCAAACAATGAAGTTATAGGGGCATCATTTCCTTTTGTAGTTATAAGTACATCATCTGCAAATAATTTAATTTTAGAAGTTATTTCCTCATTAAGCTCTAGACCTTCTATATTTTTATTTTTTTCTTATATCATTAGCCCATCATTCCATTATGCGAGTGAATAGGAGGGGAGAGAGGGGGCAACCTTGCTTAGCATCTTTTATGATAGGTATTTTGGTTGAGATGTATGAACCTATTTTTTTATATATGCTAGGGTTCCAGTGTATAGATGCTTAAGTAAATCCATAAAAACCTTTTTGAGAAATTTAGACATTCTAGTAATATAAACAGATAATCCTAATCAATTGAGTCAAATACTGAATTTATGTCCAAGCCTATTAATGTCAAGTCTTTTTTTCTTTCTTTGGGAATAATCAATTAAGGCTGTAATTCATTTGATATTATCGAATGTACTTCTATTGATTACAAAACCTGTCTGATCATCCTCTATTAAAAGTGGTAGAAATTTCTTTACTCTATCAGTATAAATATTCATAAACATTTTGTAATCAACTATAAGTAGTGAAATGGGTCTATAGGATGAGCAGTATTTAGGGTCCTTGTTGAGTTTTAGTATAGGTGATATAAATGTGTATTTTCAAGGTGGAGGAGTTATAGTGTCATTTTGAGCAGCATTATAAACTTTAACGAGTAAGAATATAGCAATTTTAGGCATCATTTTATATAACTTGGGTAAGATGCCATAGTTTCCTGGAGCTTTATTTGGCTTAAGTTTGTTAATTTGAGTTTGTATATCTGCTAGGGTAATTTGTTAGTCGATAACTTCAATTTGTTGTTTGTTAAGCTTATTAGAGAGGTTATTGTTAATAAATTATTTTATCTTATCCTTGGGTTCTGTGTTATGTGTAGATTGACTGACTGTGTGAAAGTGATTTGTTTTATAATTGATGTGATGTTTTTAATGGTGTTATTTAAATATACATTTCAATTATGTTGTGAATTAACTAATTATGTTATTATGTTGTGAATTAACTAATTAACTAATTTATGATGTCATCACTGACAAAGAAGATAAAAGAGGGGAGATGGGAAACAAGAATTATTCTGATGAAATCCCTATGGAAAGGGAAGAAAGCGCTCAATCTTTTTTATGTATGTTTAAATAAAGTGGTCATGTGCAGATCCAGCCTAAAGCAGTCATAGTTTTATGATGAAGTATAGCTCTGTATTCCTCATTTAGTTTATCTATTTCATCTCTAAAGTTTTTAGTTGTAAGCTTATCTTTATTCTTAAGGTGTAACTCATCCAACTTGTCTTGTATGGTTTTTAAATCTGTATCCCAAGATCTCCTTTTATTATAATACCATTTGTTTATTTGTCCATATAAGTATGCCTTTAAAGCATCATATATATATATATATATATATATATATATATATATATATATATATATATATATATATATATATATATATATATATATATGTATATATGTATAGAGTGTTAGATATAGAATTTGTATCTGTATAGCATTGTACTTCATCTTTTAGGAACATCTGAAAATATTTTAACTGTGTAAGATATGCAGGTATTCTTCTTATTTGTACGTTTTAATGTTAAGCTCAAAAATAATAGAATTGTGGTCAGAGATTGGGCGAGATATAATTCTACAACTAGATCAATCATTTATAATTTGTGTAGAGAATATAATGCTATCAATTCTAGAGTAAGTTGTGAATCTATTGGAATAGAAAGTGTATTGTAATGTGCTCTGGTCTGTAAAGTTATGTCTTTTAGATGATATGTTTCCATAAATCTTATTAATTGTTTAGCCTGTGAAGTTATCTTTCTTTTCCCAAGAGTAGTAGAATCATTTTCATCTAAAGTACAACTGAAATTGCCTGCTATGATAATATTCCTTCAGACTGATTTAAGTGTTGTTTAATAGTATTGATACCTATGCCATGTAGCCAGTAATTGTTTAAAAGTGTGTAGATTTGTCTGTTAATTTCAATTATAACTAGACAGAGTATTCCTTTATCATCTTATTAAGAACTAATTATTCTGGTTTGAGGAAGTGATTTACTCCATAGAATTCCTACAACCTTTTCTTTTTTTGTATAATCTAAGCTTGCAATGACTATGTATTTATCTGTGTTTCGAAATGCAATATTATCTTTCAATAAATGTGTTTCTTGTAAGAAAATCAAGTTAGGTTTATGTAAGAACAGATCCCCTCTTTTGATTGGCTTATTCAGGCCATTTATATTTATCAATAGGCCTTTTAATCTGACCATTGTATAAATGTAACTATAGTAGTACATTGTGTATCTTTTGTTTATCATATAAGTGTTTCAGGTTTCCCTCTACTGAATGTAATTTATTTAAACAATTAACCTTAATCCATATTTCATAGTGGGTAGTGTATTTTATGTAATTATTGTGATATCTATCCTTGCATGAGTCTATTGTAATGGATGTCTGATAAAACATTCTTACAAACTTGGTTATAAATAATATCATAGTAAAAACAAAATGTGTAGCTCCACGCCTGGAGTTATAAACTCCTTTTCCTAGTAACATCAGTCACTCGGATCAATCCCTAGACAATAACAACAGAACACAGCAACCACCACTTGTATAGATTAAGTAATTTAAACTAGGTAACATGGTAAATATTATTTCTTTTTACCAAATAATAATCACTAATTGATGAAACTCATCTGATGTAACTATTCATTTTTGTTAATAGGTTATAAATGAGGTTGTATACCATAGAATATGTGAAAAATTCAAAAAGGTATTAAAAAATCCAAATTAACAGATCCCATTTATAATATTAAAATAGAATCGACATTATTAGTAAACCCCCTATATCTCTACAGAATCGTGATTAACTGTATCTTGATAATGATTAAATAATCATAACAGTATAACTTATTATTTTACTCTGTAGGGAAAGCCCCATTTGTTTCTAATAGATTGATTATTTGCACATCATTACCCCAACATATTATATATAATCATGGCTTATGATTTTGAAGCACCAAAGAGAAGAGGAAAAAAAAAACATGCATAATCAGTATTGATATAATTAGAGCATATTTAAAAAAAAAAAAAAAAAACTTTCTTACACCTCCAAAGGTACAATCCATCTGTATAATGTAGAATATAATTTAGAGATATTTGTGTAAAATACTCATTTACATGAACTTTAAACATTAAAGTCATTTGGAATTTACACAAAATAGTTATGGCTTTTCATATGTTATGAAATGATTACTACACTCAACTAAATGTATATCTAGCTAATATTGTAGAAGGTCAAGGCAATATGTAATAAGCTATTTCCTATAAACCATTTAACACTGGGATTCCGTTTAGTATAAGAGCATATAGTCATTAACAATATGTATAATCCTCATATCAGTGGTCCATCCCAACATTTAACCATAAATGCAATATTAGACATCTTGTATAACAAGGTTTGTGTTACTATTTAATGTAGATATAGATATTAAAGTCATCCAATTACATCTATGTGTAAGGTCCAAAAATATTAACATTGCTAAGCAATTTCCAACTAAATTACATCATAGTACTAGTCATTCTTCTCAACCTACAGTTAAACTGTATAATATAGAAACAACAAAGAAAGCTATGCAAAAGTGACAGTATTAATTATATGAGACACTTACAGTGTCTATTAATTTCTTTTTTTCATCTTCTTCTCTTTTCTGTTTTCCCTCTCTTTTTCTTCTCCTCTCCTTCCTATGCTTGATTATTGTCTAGATTTACTGTATATTTAAACAAAAATGCTTAAGATCACTGTTTCCCATCTGTTTACAGAGTTTTAATGCAATTGATCACTGTTTTCACTACTTTATAGGCATTCTGAAGTATAACTTTTAAAATAAAACTGTTAAAGTCTTTTCCCAATGATAAACTTGCTGCGAGCTTCGACTCTGCATTAAACGAAGAATCTAAAGAGGCTAAGAGAGGAGTTTGAAGTAATTCAAGCTGATTTAAGCTAATGAATCATCTGCATGAGCTGGATTAATGTACCAAAGTTGTCTATAGTGAAGAATCAGCAGGAAATTATTGAGCAGAATAAGTAAATACAAACAAAATGTATAACATTTAAAGAAAGACCTTTCCAGTTATGTTTACTTATGATTTATACCTTATAAATGAACTTTCCCAGGATTTCTATACTAACAATTATGTTAGATTATCTTAATATTAATATTTATGATAATAAGTATAATTATTGGGGGGACGAGTGACTTTTAGCTAAACATTTATTAAAGAGAGATGATTATATATCTATGTACAAAGTTATTGAATTAAACTTATATGAAATGGCTGACTATATATATATTTATATATATATATATATATATATATATGTATATATATATATATATATCATATTATGTTGAAAAAAGAGCTTACCTTAAAGAGTAAAAATAGCATTGAGAAGGCGTACTCTAAGATTTCATTTCCAAACATATATCAAGAAGTGTAAGTATATTTAGTTTTAGTTCATTTGCTTTTTAGTGTTTTTTGTTTCTCTCTAGTCTTCCAAGCTGAGTTAGATGCCAACCTTTTAAGAGAGGGACTTACCCATTCCATTTCCTCTATTTTCACCAGAATCTTGTAATTTTTAATAAAAATCAATGCGTAGTCTAAGTCTTCAAACACCTTCGGAACCTCTGGAATGAAGATCTTCAGCTTCATAGGAAACAAGAGGGTGAGTCTTCACTTGAGCTTTCTTCAGTTCTCTTATTAGATGTAAAAATATTTTCCTTTTAGCTATTACAGTAGAGAATAATCATTTTCAAAGCATATTGTTGAGTCATTTATTTTTATGGGAGGTTTGGATCAAGCAGTCTTTAAAACTACTTATTTGAAGAAGATATACATTTAACTATAGCAGACCTTGGTTGTTTTTTGTTGATGGTATTAATTACAGTTAGTGACCGGTGTGCCCTTTCTATACCAAATGACATAGCTTCTGGAAGGTCAAGAGCTTTTGGTAGCCACGAAGTAAGAAAGCTTGTCATTTTGTTTCCCCTCTATACTTTCAGGCAACCCAAATATTCTTAGATTGTTTCAACGAGATCTATTTTCAAGATCATCTAGTTTATTTTGCAGTAAGGTATTTTGTTTAAGTAGGAACTCCACATTGTGTTCATTTTCTTTTATCCTGCCATCCATATCACTGAGTGCATCTTCTATGCCAGATATTTGGATTTTTTGCTGTTGTAGGTTTTCATACAGTAAATCCATTTGTTTTGTAGTTTTTTCTTTAAAGTTGTTTATTTTGATGTCAATTTTGTCAATCTTTGAAGTTAGGTCCTGGATGTTAGTTATTAGAGCTTGAAATTCTCTTTTGAAACTGGATTCCTGACTATTGGTCTTAATGAAGCTCATGATGGAATTCTTGTCAGATGAGAATAAATTTTCCCAATGTAATTTTGACTGGAAAAATCTGCCTTCTGTCTGCTTATATGTATATATTATTGAAGTTAATGATGAATATTATATGTTCAGAGGAGAAAAAGTTCCAAAATCTTAGGTAGAAGACAAAAATCCAGTCAAGAAAGGATATCTTTAGTGGAGCTGCTGAATTCTGCTGCTACTCTGTGCCCATCTTGGCCATGCCCCCACTGTTTTTCTTTCTAATAATGTTTTGGGTTGTTGTCTTGTTTCTCTCCATTTATTTTATTTTTCTATACAGCAAGGGCCATATCAGTGCCTGTGGCTTTGCCACAGACTGCCAGCCCCAACAGCTGAACATTATTTTTGACACCTGCAGGTGAGACTACCAGGGCTGCCTCCCCATTACCATCCTCTGGTGTGGCTGATATGCCCCCTAGCCTTGCTTCTACTGAGTTTACCAGCCAAGAGCACTGCTGCTTCCACTTGTGGCAATGCCATTGGTGGTGAGAAATATGTCATCCAGAAGCAGTTAGAAGAGGTGGTGGAAGAACTGGTGGACAACCATCTTTATGCCAGCATCAGCCAACTGGAAAGACTCCTCCTGCTGCTTGCAAAGACACATACCTGCACTCTACAAGCAGTTTCATCAGATCCAGGACCTAGTGGTGAATGAGCACAAGGTATTGTCTGTAAACTCCCACTTGTTCAGACATGGGCAGGGTGATACTGGTGGGGGTCATACCAACCATCTCTTCTATCTACTATCTTGGCATAGTGTGGGAAGAGATATCCAGGAAATTGTTATGGCTAGGCTTGTATAGTCCATAGGGCTGATAGCCTAGTACCAACCTATGAACTTATTCCCCTCCCATTTTGGGTGATCATTCTCCTTTGTTTGTTGTCCAGTCATTCCCATCAACATTGCAGAGTATTTAACATTAGTATGTTCTTTCTCTGATATCTACTAATCCATTCTTCCTCCTCCTTCATTGTGACAGAATCTCTTATATCAGTCTTATATGTGTTCTATGTTTGTACATTGGACCCTGCTACCTACCCTAATCATCTCACCATTCCTTTAACTTGCGCTACCTCTTCCCCACCTTATCTTTTTGTTATATAAAAAATATGGGCAGCAGTCTAACCAAAAAAATAATTAACCTTCCATTCCCTCCCCCATTCTATACATTTCTCAACTGTTTCCTTTAGTTGCTTCCATCTGCTTTCTTTCCCTTTTTTCCAACTTTTTTCCTATTGTCTTATACTCCCATTTCCACCTTTTAATCTGGCCACAACATTGACTTAACATGTAATAAGCTGTTTAGGGCTTGGAGTTGTCTATATCATCCGGCCATTCGTAGACATGTCAATGAGCTCACATGTGTCAATGCGTGTACATGCACTATGTTCATGTTATAGCATTACTCAGCTGCCACTGGAGAATATAATCCCTCATTGTAGGCCTTGCTCTGACTGTTATTGGATTTCTTAGTTAGCTGCTGTTTTTATGTGACTTTTTCACATTATTAATGGCTATTGTTGTACCAAAAATGTAAAGAGCAGCTAGCTCAGTACAGTCATGGCGACCATGTTTTCTTAATCCCAGTGTATGACTATATGTGTGAGCATTGGAGGGAAGGGGAAGTGTGGGGAGAGAAGGATCGGTGTATATTAATACTTTATGCAAATGCTACTGAACTTTAAGATTTTTTTTAATGGGAAAAGCATGCTATTGTAGGTATTTTAATAAAAAAAATGATTTACAATGTATATTGTTTTAGGATTCATTTCCATTAAGGAAATTAGAGCTATGATTTTATTTATTTAGTTATTATTTATTAGAGTCTGATACCCAGGTAAGTGGGTTGGTCAACAGAATATTTTCAGCTATAATCTGGGCCTAATAGGCAGAAACTGGCAAAAATGTTGTAGCACACTTACATTTTACAGGATGATTGCAGGTTTACACACAAATAGAGAAAATATATGTAGAAAACATATGTATAGCTATAGCTGTATATACAAACAAAGTGAAGTTAAGAGACTATATTACAGTTAAGGATTTCAGGTATTATGCACAGTTTGAACATCAGTTAGCCATTATCTTTGAAAAAATTGCAGCCTGAACCTTTAAGCATTGCACTTTTAGCTCAGTTTTGAATTTGACTAAGGTTGCTTCCTGTTTGATACTTGCTGGTGTTTTGTTCCAAACAGAGGGGCTGTGTTTAGACAAAATTCTGTCTCCTACTTTTTTTTTTTTTTACATTTGGGATAAGGTTTCTTGTGGGTTTTCTCTTAATGGGTGGTTCTGCTATCTAATTACAGTGATTTTCTTTAAATGTTTTTATAATCAGTTTAGTATTATTCTGTATCTGTTGGGACTTGCAATTTTGAGTTTAAAAATGAGAAAGTGTTTCAGTTTGGTACTGAGACAAAGTGATAAAATCATTTGTAAATTGTGGACTATTTGTCATACTATTATGCTAGTGAGGATACAATGTTGTGGGCTATGTTATGAAGGATGGAGTTGTATTTCTACAAAGTTGCAATCAATGGGAGTGGCTGTGGACAGGGTGGGAAGGGAGTGAAGTGGTCAGCTAGTCAATGGTAGTGGCTGTGGACAGGGTGGGAAGTGAGTGAAGTGGTCAGCTAGTTAATGGTAGTGGCTGTGGATAGGGTGGGAAGGGAGTGAAGTGGTCAGCTAGTCAATGGTAGAGGCTGTGGACAGGGTGGGAAGGGAGTGAATTGGTCAGCTAGTCAATGGTAGTAGCTGTGGACAGTGTGAGAAGGGAGTGAAGTTGTCAGCTAGTCAATGATAGTGGTATCTAATCAATGTTTACATCCACACATCAGTGGTCCTTGGCCAATGCGTTAGTGAAACAAGGTATGAAAAAACTGCATGCCTGCTATAATTACAATGCCTGTATCTAAAATGAAGACAAAAAGGAATGCACTGTAATTACTGTGGCATTTGGACTACAGTGCCATGCCAGTATACACATCACAGTAAATGAGGGTACACCAGGAAGTTGGGTATTTTGCTAATGGGATACAACAGTGTAACTGAGTTTAAAAAGATGGTCTGTTTTAGTTTGATATTCTCTGTTTCAGTAAAAGGAACAGGTAGCCTTAATATTTATGCCTATGTTCTGTCATGTAAGGACCCAAATACAACCACATGCAAGTAATACAGCCCTAAAATAGATCACCTAGCTGCAAGTCCTTTATCTAGAGGTCAGATTATGTTTTTTGGTGGCAGCTCAGTTTTGTGAGCTTACTTCTGAAAAGGATAGCAATTCCATAAATTAATTTTCAGCCATATGCTCTTGCAGGCAGAGGGTCAACTCTGAGAGGAAATAGTTATTAGTATACAAGAAAATAAGATAAATAAATTGAGAGCAATGTCACATAGAGAAAGTAGCAGGCTATGATAAGCAAAATAATGCAGAGGTATATAACATTAGTATGCTCTTTCAGGCATTGAAATAATTACATTTTATATACTGTACTTGCAACACATACACAATCAATCACACTGCATCAAAACACCATCAAGTATGATCCATTCAGAATGGTAATTTCAATAACTTTTAAATCATGCCATTGCTATACATTAATGACTAACCTTCATATTCAGGGCATAAACATTTACTTTGCCATGCAGTAACAGTGGAATAGTGGATGTTAAGGAACTGAAAAATATGCTCTATTATGAAAGTACTGCTTTTTAGTGTAAAATTACTCCATGGGATACAGAGAGTTTCTCAGAAGCAGTACTAACTGTTTATTGGGGTCCGCTAATTAGCATGATAGTAAGAATCACTGCTTCAGATACAAGGTAAAGCTGCACTGAGGAATACCTCACTACCAGCCAAATACCATCATAACTCCAAACTGAACATAGACTTGACAGACCTGACAGCACCAGTGTTCCCACTATCAGCCCATGCATCACAGTTGAATAGGCACTTATCAATATGTATACAATGAACACACAAACATACACACACGCACACACACACACACACACACACACACACACACACACACACACACACACACACACACACACACCTATGACAACAAATCCGTGCCCCTATAGACTCTGACACAGTCTTCCACTCATATGTGGACAGACATATACCACACAGACACAAACATACATAGGCACTTCTGTGATACTTGCATGTAGTCAAAGATCAAGCTGTGAGCATATGTTTGAGGTGTATGGACTTATTCAGTTAAAAGATGGCATAATATTTTTTCTCCTTGTCAGGAAAATAACTTGGTAAAGTGAGTCTCTTAATCACTCTGTCATGTTATTCCTAAGCCACTGCTATTTTCAGGGGAGAGGGCATGGCTAATTTGCATTAGTCTCTCCTCCAGACTGCCACATTTGCATGTGGTTTAACTAGTGAGATCACCATCCATGCAGTTTAACAAATATAATGTAAAACAAATGATACTTTTTTTGCAGAAATAAGTGGCATATTAAGATTACATGGGCACCAAGGTGTTTTTATACCATAGGCCCCCACCCTCACAAATAATTGTTTGGGGGATTTGCTTAAATGCACATGTTCAGCTGGATTCATCTTCCTGCTTTAAGACCTTTCAAACTACAGTTACTACAATCCAGTGATGTCTATCCCTCCCATCTACAGCCACTTGATTGTGTACACATCAAATGTCTGACTGAGATAAAAAAATGACCACAATAAAGTATTCCAGCCTGCTTTACAAAAATTCATGCTAGTCCTGCAATGCCACTCTTAATTGTTTAATGTGATCATGACAGCAGGGTATGCTATTCTCATTCACAGACAGCCTCATACTCAGCAATCATAGCCCCATTGTTGACACTATATTCCAAATGTTTTGAAAACAATTGTGGGCACATTATTTGAATTTTTTTTCATTCAATCACATAGTAGCCTAAGTATTCCAACTTATTTCATATAAATGCTTGCTAGTTTTACAAAGCCAGACTATTTAATCTGATCAGACAGCAAAAGGTAAGTTACTCTCATCCAGCAACACCTACCAAACTCACCTAGCAGTTATAGATATTTTGCCATTGCACTTCTCTAATTGTTGTAAATAAATAATACATTTCAACCTCTTACAGTAAAAATCATAACAAAGGTGACAGAATACAGGGATAGGGCTTTGAGGTGGCCTGCAAAGGAATTTGTACTTACGCCCTGTATTATTTTACTGAAGACCCTCTGTGGATGTTACCTTTGTTGGATATGACTGGTTAAGTACATACCTAATTGGGTCATTGTACTCAGTGATAGGTCTGATGACTGCCAAATACAGTGGAACAATGACTTCCTTGGGACTAGATGCCATACCTTTCTTTATAAGTTGCACAACACAGAATGATTTTCTCACTACTATAGACACAAGATGGTCAAAGGCTAGATTACTGTCTATGTATGTCCATAAGTCTCTAACTACTGGGTCAACTTTACGGGGTGTGTTGTCAATATGATAGTTACCAGGGGTGGATGACTTCCCAAAAGATACTATTATGCATTACTTGGCATTTAGTTTTAGTCCATGGCTCTGACACCAGTTGTTTGTCTGTGTCAGCCCTTCCTGGAGAATATTTGTGTCAGTATGGGATTCAATGACAGCTCCTAATTTGCAATCATCTGCAAATTTAGTCAACCAGAAACTACTGGCATTGGCTTTGACTTCAGAGAAGTAAATGACAAAAAGAATTGGTTCAAGGACTGATCTCTGAGTGACTCCACCTGTGACTGGCCTCTTTGTAGATGTGGGCTCCCCAGTTGTAACTTCCTGGGTCCTGTCTGTGAGCCAGTTGGCTATCCACCTGGTAACATATGGGTTTGTACCTAACCTCTTGAGTTTGTCAACAATGTCTGAGTGGGGTATTGTGTCAAATGCTTTGATCAGGTCAAGGTAGGTAGTGTGAACCATTTTGCCCTCATCCATTGCTTTGGTGACCTTCTCAAAGACGTCCATCAGTTTGAGTAGGCATGACCTGCCTTTGATGAAACCAAATTGGGTTGGCTCCAGTGTCTTGAGGTTTACTATAACATTATTGATCATCTCCATGATAATTATTTCCATGGCTTTGCATATAATCCTAGTGACACTTATGGGGATGTAGATGGCCAACTTTTGTGCAGAGGGATGACTGTTGCTGTTCTACATTCATGAGGCATGAAGCCTGTTTGGAGGCTACAGTTAAATAGCAATTCCAGATGGCCTGATAGGTCATGTTTCATGCTATTTAGAAGCCATCCTAGGATATTGTCTAGGCCATTGATGCAGAGTTCTTGGCCTTAGACAGAGTGTTAAAGACCTGTTCCCTAGTGATAGCAGAGGGAGTTATATTTGATGGTATTTTCTGAGGGAAGGTTAAAGGAGAGAGAGAGGGGTAAAGTTGGAGCTGAATTTGTCAGCCAGTAGGTTTGCTATATCTTCTGGCTTTTTCCCTTTTAATTTCTCCAAATGTTTTGGGTTTCTAAAACCATGATGGAAATAGACCATATTCCTAAGTCAAAGTATGATGAAAGTTCATGAAATTAGTATTGTTTCAGTCTTTGCTGTCAACCAGAAGTGCTCTTTGTAGCACCCGCTATGTGCCCAGTAATAACTCCTTCTGCAATTACTACTGAGCTACATGTATTGGTAACATATCTAAATATGATTGTAGATTCTATTTTATAAGACCCATTGCTCTTACTACTATTGGAACTGTCTGGGTATCTTTCTTCCACATTTCTCTCATTTCTGCCTGCAAATCCTGATATTTTATGACTTTGTGTCTCTCTGTTCACAAGACACTGTAGTCACTGCGTGTAGTGATTTCAATAATCAATGCTACTTTTGACTTCTTTTCATGGACCACTATATCTGTTTTCTCACATCTATATTTTGAACTGTTGGTAGTGGGTGATCCCATGTGATGTACACTTCATCATTTTCCATGATGCTTTGTGGCTCATTTTTCCAGAGTTTTTCAGCTACTTCAGTACTATAATGTTTGCACAATCCCCAGTGCAACAGTCTTGCCACATTATTATGCCTTTCAGTATACAGTCCTTCAGCCATTAGTATGTCACAACCTGCAACAAGGTATGCAACTGTTTCCAATTCTGTTTTACAAAACCTACATTCATCTCTTTTTCTCCCACATGTTCAATGGACTTTGTAAACCAATGAGTATGTAGTCCACTGTATTAACCTGTCATCTTTTGAGTTCGCTTCTCCTTAACTATTCCTGCATTCAGTCCTGATCAACATGAGGTTGTTCCAGGAGTTTTCTATACTTGCAACTATATTTATGCATTTTTCACATTTCTTGCCTTCTCATCTGATCCTTCACCTTATACTCTTTCTTTTGTTTTTTGGCACATTTAGGTGGTTCCTGATTTTTATCTACTTCTGGTTTGATTTCCATTCTCACTTGATACCGATATGCTTCTGAAGACTAAGCAGGGAAGTCATCTTAGATTTATTCTCCTCATGTTTCAAAACTTTCACTATGTTTGGATCTTGTGAGATCAGCAGATATGTATGCAGTCCCATGACTGCAGGTCTATACATGCAATCCATTTCAAGAAGCCCCATACCTCCATCGGAACGGGGAATATATAATCTTGGTATGCACTGATTTTTATAAATAATTTTATAACCATAAAGCATCCTTCTTGTCTTCCTCTCTAATCTATCCAATACCTTTTGGGGCCAATCTAAAAGTTAGGACAGGAAGAACAAATTGGTTTATAGTTTGAACTTTGTTCCTAGATATCAGTACTGTTATCAGGATTAATTTAAGTCTTCTAAAATATTCCTTACTAAGTTTTATTCACATGTGTTCATGTTTTATTGTTGATCCTTCATCAGTTCCCAAATATTTAAACACTCCTTCTTGCTCAAGTTCTTTTATACCACATTCCTGTCCCAAACTGATGTTTTCTTGCTGCTGCAGCTTTCCTGTTTTAAAGGCTGCTTTTGCAGATTTATCAAGACCAAAGGCCATTCTTATAGCAAGCAATGTCTTTCACCTTTTCCTGGTTAGGGTTTGCCACATCAGATCACCGGTCCGCTAATGGCTGGCAGTAGTTTTTACAGTGTCAAGTTGCCAGCCCAATGCCCATACTTCAGGGAAGGCACACCCACACACACCTACCTGCATGTCTTTACAGTTCACACAGCCACAGGGAGAACATGCAGACTCCGCACAGAAGGAACTCCAACCGAGAATTAAACTGAAGAACCTCTTGCTGTGAGGTGACAATGCTAACCACTGCACCACCGCGGTTAATACCTTATATCATTTGAAAAAGTTTTGACTACTTGTAGTTGTGCTTTCAGTTCCTCATCTGATGAGCTATACAGTTTTAAATCATCAGTAAACAGAAGATGATTGGTCTTTACCCTTTGTTGCTTTCTGCAAGTCAAATTATATCCATGACCTAATCTGTTAAGTAGACAGCTTAATGGGTTAAGGGCAAGGCAAAAGAGCAGAGGTGACAGAGAGTCACCCTGGAATATCTTCCTTTGGATTTTTATCCCTGTAATAATAAATTGTCCTTTATCATGACTTAACTATGAAGCGGTTTGCCACTGTTTCAAGGTCACTTTGATATAGTTTATCAGTGTAGGGTTTATCTTATTTTTAAACACTCTTTTATCCATGAATGTGGGATACTATAGTCTATATTGCCATACTTAGATTCTTCCCCTTTTTACAGTTGTCCATTATGACTTTCTTTAACAACAATTGATCCTTTGTTCCATATGACTATACTTTTATTACCCTTTTGTTCTATTGCCATAATTGAGTTTTCTTCTAAATGACTATAAACTCTGTTGGCATCAATTCCAGTGTATAGTTTATATGTCGTCAGAAGGCAAGTTATTGGTCTAAAGTTTTTAGGGTAGATGGCAGGTTCACTCTTAAGAAGGAGCATTGTTTTTATTGTTGTTAGCCAGGCTAGTGTCTGTTCGGGGTGTGGATAAAAATAATACTTATTCATGACTAAATCTTCACACAAAGATGTGAATACTTTTAGCCAGAAGTTAGGTACTGGATCTGGGGCTAGGGTTTTCCACGTCTGTATCAGAACATCAAAACTGACAATGTTGAATGCTCACATGAGCGAATATTCACATACTCGACAACGGTATTGTGGGGGACTGTGCCCCCCACCCCCCCACCCCCGCTAAATATATATTCCTACGCCGAGATTGCACTGCAGTGAGGAAAGGGCAAAAATCCCTTGGGAGGGTGGCCTAATGGTTAAGATGTTCGCCTTACAAATGCAAGGTGCAGGGTTTGAGTCTCACAAGGGATAATTGGCTAGGCTTACAATGGCTTGCAAGGGCAGTTAGCCTAGTACTAACCTATTGTTGGGAGGGTGGCCTAATGGTTAAGGTGTTTGCCTTACAAACACAAGGTGCAGGGTTTGAGTCTCACAAGGGATAATTGGCTAGGCTTACAATGGCTCACAAGGGCACTTAGCCTAGTACTAACCTATGAACCTATGAACCACTGTACCGTAAACAAAATTAATAAATTTCAAGGACGTGATTTTTCACTCATGTGAGCATTCAATATTGTCGGTTTCAATGTTCTGATATAGACTCGGGTTTTTCAATTAGAGGCTTTTCTTAATTTTTTCTTCATCTACTTCATCCCATTTCATATTCTGTACATTTAAACTTCTTATTCTTTCTTTTACTTCTTCTATCCATTTAGCATCTTTTCCACAGGATCTTCATAAATATTTCTCCAAAATGTATCTATAGCCTCTTTTCTTGGTGGCCTTTCATTTTCTTTTGTCTTGTTTCCCTATGTTTTAAAAAACTTTCTTTGGTCATCAATAAATTGCTTATTTTGTACTTTTCCTTTATATTTATCTGTGTATCTTCTAAGTTTTTCTGCCTATGCTGATATTTTTAGTTTATTATTTGAGATAGTGCATGATAAATCCTGAATCATTATAATATTGTGCATTGTTTTTATCATGTCTATCATTCTGAGTATTTTTGTTGATTTGTTCCCTATTCTGTACTCTTCTAGCAGTGACACTTCTTGTCTGAATTGTTTTATAGTTTTCCCTATTCCATACTTCCATGATGGCATTTGATTTCTCCTCGTCCTTTCCCTCACTGCCCTGTGTTCTTGTGGTAGGACTTTATCTGTTATTAATGTGGCTGTACAGTAATGTATCCTATTTACTTCTGTAATATCATATGAATCGCTATAGGTAGTCCAAATTTCTGTGTTCATTTGTTTTATCAAACTTCTAACTTTTCAGGTTTTATTGACCTTCTGCAGTCTGTTTCTTTCATTGATCTTAATATGTCTATTCACCTCTATTAAATCAAGCAACTCTTCTCTTAGATTGTTTTCTTGTAAACTGAGGGAACATTCTTTGTTCACTATTTCCTACGGGCATCCTGTAGAAAGTTCCAAAGCTTCTTCCTGTGTCACAGTTTCCTGTTTTTTTCCCTTGCTGTATAGCTCCAACTGAACCTTTGTACTGGTTTCCTATGGGAGGCTTCAAAGAGTCTGCATATGTCAACTGATTAGATGCTTCCTGGTCGACTGGTTTCTCTTTAATTTGGGTGTCCGTTGCTCTGTCCTATTGTGCTTATCTGAGTTAAATTTTACACTAAATCCTTCACTTTGCAGATAGTCCATAACCTCGATTTTATTTCCTTAACCTCTCCATTACTCATCATATTTTCTACATTTCCTCTTTGTTTTCTTATTTTTTTCTGTTGTACCATTTTCTATATCCAGATGTCTTTGCCAGTATTTCTCTTCAAGTATATATGATGCTGCTCTTTTTGCATTGATTAATTTTGCTTTCTCCTTTCCATAAATATTGTACCATATTAACTCTTTTTCTTTCCCATGTCCATATTTCTTCTTCTGATGTCTCCTGCTCCTCTTGTTTCTCATTAGTTTGGGGACTAGTTGTTCTATCATGCTGTGATATGACATGTGTTAGTCTTTCTACACTGAATCCTTCACTTTGCAAATATTCCATAACTTCAGCTTCTGTTTTGTAACTTCTACTTTACTAATCTGTTCTACATTCCCTCTTTGTGATCTTATTTTTGTGATCTTATTTTCTGGCTCAGTGTAGGTGGCTTCATTTAAAATTAGCTCTGCACGCAATTGTGTATTGCCTTTGAGGTTGGAGACATAGCTAAAAAATGCCTTGTGTTTGAACTTGGCCTGGGAGCCCCTATTTACCTCAAATATGACTTTAGTAGACTTTATTTGTCCACTGAGTTGTTTGCTTCATTTGATGAGAGTGCCTTTATCCTCCTGGGTGCTGTACCTCCTAATTTGTGCCATGATTTTTATCCTTTTCATATACAACCTATTGATTTTGTGATTCCATCTCTGTGGCTTGTTTTTGAGTTAGTTATGTTCTTCTTCATAGTGAGTACAGCTGCATCTATGCAGCTATTAACATACTTGTATAGTGTTTCTGTGAGTAGTTCTGCATAGGCAGCAGTGTTCTCAGGGTTTATTGGGGCTTGACATTGTGCCAGTTTATCACTCAGAGTTAGGAAGTTCACCTTAGAGTAGCTCTTGAGTCCATCTTTTAATTATTTGCCACTAAACCACTGTTTTATGAGAATCAATATAAAATGAGACAAAAAAAAATAAAATTCTGCAAAATCAGTGACAGTTTCAACTTGGTTTTTATAAAAACAGTACTCAAAGCATATTTAATAAACTGCACACTAATCCTGTAAAGCCAAAATGAAAGCTGAGCAAAATAACCAACGTTGATTTCATTCACAGCCAACCCCTTCCGTTTTAGAGACTCCAGTCCTGAATTATTTGACTGAAAAACAAATGTCGTATGATGCAAAGGCCAAAAATATGAGGAAACGTGAATAACATTCTGCAAAATCATGAACAATTTCAAACTGATTTCACACGAGCAGCACCAGAGAGTAAATGTTCCTGCTTATTTCATATAAATTCATACTAGTCTTGCAAAGCCAAACAACTAGAGGGTAAGTTGTATACCAAAAATATTAGGCAAAAGACAAAGATATTCTGTGAAATTAGGGTCAGTTTCAAATTTATTTCACATAAAGACTGATCAGAGGGTAAATATTCCAATTTATTTCACACAAATATACGTTAGCCCTACATTCCAGACTTTGAACTGTGCAAATGAAGACAACAAGCTACTTTCACCCATATCACAACTAGCCCCTTCTGTCTGGCTGTCTGACAGCATATTAAAAAAAAGAGTATATATTCCAATTTATTTCACACAAAATAATACCCCAAATAGCGGAGTTTAAATGGAGTAAATGAAGAAGGCTAGTTGCTTTTATCCACAGCACAGATAGCCATCCCAAGAGCTTTACAGATACAAATTTCAGTCTATTTCCCACATATGAACACTAGCCCAGTCCTTAATGACGGACTTTATACTGAGCAAATAAAATGGACAAGTTACTTTCATAAACAACACAGTTAGCTCCCCTCAAAAAAAGAGAGCAGAAATAATCCAATTTATTTCACACAATTGCACACTAACCTTTAATGTCAGGCTTTAGATTAAACAAATTAAGAGAAGACCTTACTTTCATCCACAACACAGCTTTCCCAGGTGGTTCCCTCTGCAAGTATATTAAAAAGAGAGAGAGATAGAAAGAGACAGCAAATATTTCAGTTTATTTCACACAAATGGAAATTAGCCCCCAATGTCAAATGAGTAAATGAAACAGGACATGTTGTTTTCATCCGCAGCATAGCTAGGTCCCCTAAAAACAGATAAATATTCCAATTTATTTCATACAAATACAGAGTAGCCCAGCCCTTAATATCAGGCTTTAAACTTAGCAAACAAAAAAGCCAAGTTAATTTCACTCATACTACAGCTATCTTCCCTCCCACCCCCAAAAGAGAAAATAGATGTGCTAATTTAATTTTCCACAAGTGCAAATTAGCCATTAATGCCAAGTTTTAAGCTAAGCAAATAAAGAGGAGCAAGGTACTTCTATCCACAGCACAGCTATCCCTCCCCATCTGGTTGTCTGTCAGCTTATTAAAAATATTGCATACAAATGCACACTTCTTAAAGACAGACTTTAAGTAGAACAAATGAAAAGTGCAAACTGCTTTCATCCACAGGACAGCACAGTTAGCCCCCTTCCAAAAAGTCTGCTATCATTAAAAAAATACTTACCTTCACTCTCCTAATGCTCACAGCCACAGCTAAACAGATGCACTTTTTAATACATGAGTGGGCTTTCTGTTCACTGCCTTCCCAATGAATCATGGGATGCCAATGAACATAAAGCTGCAGTGCTTTAGACAGGGTCACTGCAGCTATGAGTGCTTATGTATTTGTTCTTTTTAGTAATTAAGCATTTTTACTTAAAAGAAGAAATAAACATGCATAATATTAAGAAATGCATTGACATGCTATCTATGCATAAATACCAAGCACCATATTCACTGTGCCTGTCATTTAGTACTTTAAAAAGAAACAAAAGATAGTTTTCAACATTGACCACTTACGTTCACCACATAAGCTAACTAAAATGTGTTAGCTTATGTACTGAACCTAAATAAATGGTTAAAAAGTTATTTTCTTGGATGGATATGGACTTCCCTGTTGCTGTGGGGCTGGAGCACACCCCCCCCCCCATCCAATCATACCTGTTATAATCTGCTACCATCTGGAATGTTTATACTAGACCAGATATTATGGTAGAACAGAGCAGAAACTAGAAACTGCCAGTTGTGATAAATTTGAAAGAAAAGGCTGTAACACAGGATAGTCAGAGATGGCTATTTAACATGGCAGAAAGAAAACTTTACCAAATGTTAGGTATCTTAGTAGTTGTCAGAAGGTGAATATACTGCATGACAGAGGACTAAGGAAAAATAAAAAGAACACAGGAAAACCCAAGTGAAGAAATGCAAAATTATTGCAAAAAACTGTTAGAAATTTTGCTGGAAATGGACATTTGGATTAGCTATAACAATTTATGTGTTATTGCCACCAAGTAAAAGTGTTTTTTTTTGTTTTGTTTGCTTAACTGTCACTATAACAAGTGTAATAAACTTGTAAAATCTGCCTGAAGTGTGCTTTACCCACTACATAAGGATCAATTACAGTATTGCAATCATAAACAAAGATTTTCATTCACAATCTGCTAGAAACCTAAGGCACATTCAAACATATATTAACCCAAGAATAATTCAGCCCATGCAGGCATGTTTTACCTGTACTCATATGGAACAGAAGGGGATCAATGTAAAGTGATCTGTGTAATATATAATAGGTATATGGATGTCCTCTGGCCATCAACAGACCAAACACTAAATAAAATACTGTAATATTATAGATATAATGTCTATCAATGCTAATAAATCAGTGGTAATCCATGGACATATCCTCGGTCATATACATGAATGGCCAAATTCCATTAAAGTGTTAATGTTTAATTTATTCTTCATTGTGAATGTGTTTTTTGTTTTGCTGTTTACAGTGACACTGAAAAGGCACTTCAGTACTCAGAGGGGAGCTGCAGATGTGCTGCCACCCATAAGTGTCAATGGTAGGTAATCAGTCTACAGACATTAGTAGCTGTTCTTGGCTAATATCTGGCAGCAAAATGAGGTATGTAAAAATCACCTGGCTGCCATTATAAGGTAAAGAAATATAGTGCATAAGCACAGAAGCAGACTGAGAAGATGGGTGTTGCACTAGTGTGGTACAAGACCATAGATGAGTGAAAAAAGACATTCTGTTTTACTTTGATATGCCTTGTTTAAATAAGAAGGACAGGTAACCTTAATATATATATATATATATATATATATATATATATATATATATATATATATATATATGGTTCTACCTGACGTGGCAGAACATCGACAATGCAGAAGACCTATATATATATATATATATATATATATATATATATATATATATGTGTGTGTGTGTGTGTATTTTCTGTCCTGTAAGGACCCACATACCACCAGATCTTGCTAGTATGAGAAAGAGACAGACAGTCAGGCTGCAGGTACTCTACCTAATAGTCAGCTGATTTTCCTTTGATGATAGTACTGATTGGAGACGCATTTCTAGCAAATAGCAATGCTACAAGTAGGGTTTAACCTGTGTGCACTTAGAGGTGAGGGGTAATTTCTGCGAGCGACTGACTAATAATAAGCTGATGTTTTTTGATAGTAGCATTGTTTTGGTAGGCTTACTTCAGGAAAGGAGCAAACCACAAATTCAGGTTTAGCTGTCTGATATTGCAAGCAGGGGGTCAACTTTGTGAGTGACTAGACATCAATCAGCCAGTACTATTCAGACAGGAGCACTTTTTGAGGGGGCAGACATCTTTAAAAGGGCAAAAACATTAATTCAAGTTTCAGCCATGTGCCTTTGCAGGCAGACATTCAAGCCTGTGAGGGACTGGCTTAATTGTCAGTAAAGTAAACCAGCACATTTGCCACTAAAGGAGGCAGAGATGAGAATATTCCCCTGCCCATTTCTTTCTGTGCAATCCAACCGAATTTTTAGCAATGCCATGACTGTTTATTCAGTTTGGAGCTGAGTTGCTGTAATGGTTTTGCAGATGAGAGGGTGCCAGAGTCTAACCAAAGGTCATGGTATTTAAAGGATGTGATGTTATTTTTTATGTTATCTGATGGGTCATTCATGACCCAGGTTTCAAAAACTGAACTTCATCTGGCATGGTACCAAGCACTCCAGTCCAGGCTTCTTAGCCAGCCTTAGGCATAGGCCACCTAGGCAGCTGCTTAGGACACCACTCTAGTAGGAGCACTTTTCCAGTATTTATTTGGTGTAGGTAGACCAGGATGGGGGCATTGAATGGTGTGGTGGGGAGCGCCATGGAGGCCTTTTGCCTAGGGCACCAACTGACCTAAGGCCGCTCCTGCCAGGCTTGATATTTTTCAGAATTAAGTTGTGGAGCTTTGGAGAATAACTACTTTGTTAAAGAAAGAATGTTATCTTGTAAGACTTTCTTAATTGTACTTTGAGAATGAGTGACCCTGGTGGTCACCAGCATATATCAGGTACTAAAAGCTAATGAATTCCAGATCAGGAGTAACTTTTTAAGAAATAATTTAAACAAGAGTGGAGTAAATGCTAACTATCATGAGTCTCTTAAATACCTAGCAGGTGCCATGGGCAGATTTGCTCCTTCCTAGACCTGAAAGTTCTCACAATAAAAAGCTGAATGAGCCAGACACACAAACCCCTGCAAATTCTAAATTGTTAAGAGCCTGTAAAAGGAAAACATGGTTTACAGAGTCAAATGCCCTTGTTTTAAAACAAATAAGGTCCCAGTGAATATTGTTCACTCTGTATTTGTAAATATAAGGTCAGCAGCATATGACTCACACTCTGGTCCACCTTTCTGTGAAGTCATGCTGTGTAGGAGCGAGGAGGTCAAATTTCTTTAGGCAATCCAATGACAGAATCTAAACTAATTGTTTTAAGTAGAACTGCTGTTCATACACGAAATGAGATAAGTGGTGTGTACCATATTCTATTTTATAAATCACAAACACATTTTCTTTTTTTACTAAAACTGTACACCTCTACTCACTTCATTCCAGTGCCCTCACCTCCCAAATCCTGGTACCCATCATGGATCATCAGTGCACCTCCTGTCAGATCTGAACACAACTGCATGACCTTTCAGTTTGTTCCCTCAGTGCAAGCACTTCATATCTGGATAATATAATGTTACTGGCCACTAGTATGAGTTCTGCCTAACTGAACAATAGCGGTGATTTTCTGGAGCTGGGGAAATGATTACTTTACCACCAGAAGTCTGAAGGGAGAAGATGCAATGTATGTGCATACCAAGGTCCCTAACCCCTATTTTGTAATTTTTTTCTCTGTCTCTCACACAGCATGCCCTACACTGCTGTTTATTTAGTGCTGCAGCTACACAGCACAGCTACATCAAGGAGCTGCTGGCAAAGCAACTATGTTACCATCTCTGTCTCCAGGAAAAAGAGTCATCAAGGCACTTGGCTCCATCCCAGCCTGATCGGCCTTACAAATACATGGACTGAACTTCAATTGCTGGAGCCACAGATAGGGCACAGTCTATGTATCACTGAGTTAACAGAAGGGCATTCTTCTTACATCACTTTCTACTAACATTTAAATTAGGTTCATAGGTAGTTTCTAGGCATGCAGTCTAGGAGACCTTTAAGGAGCCAAACCTAAACTTCTAGTTTCCCAGAGCACTGTCTGCTTAAGTGACTGTTGCTTTCAGTAGTCTGTTTCTTTCACTGATCTTAATATGTCTGTCCATCTCTATTAAATAAAAAAAATGATTTCAGTGAAGAGTAGCTTGATTTAATAGAGATGGACAAACATATTAAGATCAATAAAAAAATAGACTACAAATAGTCAATAAAACCCAAAAACTTAGAAGTTTGATAAAACAAACACAGCAATTAGGACTATTCATAGAAATTAATGCAAGATAACAGAAGTAAATAGGATATATTACTGTGCAGCTAAATTAATAAGAGATAAATCCCCGGATTCACAAAAGCTTGCATGGAGTGCAAGATTGGTTCAGGAGCCCACACAGGCAAAATGTTTGCTGTGCGATCCAGGAACAGCCTGCAAGGGCGTGTACGAGCGATCCTGCACTAATCTTGCACGGACTAAGCCCTGATGTGCAAATCACCTCATTTGCAGGTGAAATCCATGCAAATGAGGTGAGTTTGCAATCCAGGAAGTACGCAACATGTCAGTACAAGACTAGTGCTAACTGCAGAAATGTACTCGGTTAGTAACCGAGTACATTTCTGCAAAATCCAAAACGGAGTTATGACAGCTCCAAATAAAGGCTGCATAGCATTAAGGAGGCATGCCAAAGGCCATGTATAAGACCATTGAGATGGCAAAGAATAAAAAAAAATGAAAAAAATCAACTTCCATTTTTTTTTAGCCGATCTCGGCTGTTTAAGCATAGGGCAGCAGTGCCAAATGGGATCGGGGGGAAATAATAAAATAAACCTAAAATAAGCATTCTAACTAAAATCAGTATTCTGCCATTCAAGTCAATGTTAAGCAGAAGACAACCTAGCCAGTGAGTAGTGGTTGCTAAGAGGGGAGGCTCAGTGTGAGACATGTAACTATGCATTAGCAGGCAATTTTATGCAAATGAGGGGAAAGATAGTGAATCCCACTTTTCCCCAGCATGTGAGACAGGTCCCAACAGTGTAAGAGTATGAATAGCTGGGTGCAAGCCTAGGAGGTAGGTGACATTATGAGGGGGTGTGTCAGGCATACTGTAAGCAAACTGGAGCCCTGTGACATGGGTTTGCTCCTAGCCTAGCACAGGTAAAGTGTCTAAACCTGCCTAGCACTCTTTACAAGGTGTAAGTGGGTGTGCGTGGCACGCACCAGGTTTTAAACAAGGGAGAAAAAGGTTAAACCCAGAAATAGCAGCTCTGGTGACATCTGAGCACTCTATTTGCACGGCGAGCCTCGGGGCTTAAACAGGAAGGCAATAAGAAGGGAAAGAGCAGTAGGAAGGTAATCAAGGTGAACTAGCATAGCTGGCAGGTGAAATGTATCAGAACCAGCCAATTACACAGACAGCAGCCCAGCCCAGCACACCGCTATAAACAATGCAAACACCTTTCCCTCTTGTTTTTCACAAAAGCTCTGCACCATCAGTGTATACGAATGGGGACATTTTACAAAACGAAAGCAAGAGAAAATAAATGTAAGGGGCTGCTTTTGCTATCATAAACCAGCATGTGCAAGAGGCTGAGGGTGGTGAGGATGTGAATGCTGATGACCAACCTACAGTGAGGAGGAGGAGAAGAGTGTACAGACCCAGGGAAACCTAACAGGGGCTACATGAGCTGGAGATAGTGGAGCACTATAGGGTGGACAGGGACCTCCTACAGCATATCATTGAGCTGTGCCGGCCACACCTCAGACACAGAACCAACAGAGGGGAACCCATCCCAGTGGAATCCAAGGTATGTGTAGGCATAAGAATACTAGCCACAGGTACCATCCAAAGGCCAAATGGGGATATCATGGGGATCTCACAGGCATCAGCATCCAGGATACTCCACCAGTTCCTGGATGCCATGTCAGCACATACCGGTGAGCACATATATTTCCTCAACACCCGTGAGGTATTGGCCAGCAATATGCATTGCTTCCAACAAATAGCAGAATACCCTGAAGTAGTGGGTGCAATAGACTGCACGCACATACACATAAAAGCACCACCCCATGAGCAGGGCAGGGTCTACATAAACAGCAAGGGCTTCCCCTCCATCAACTGTCAGGTCGTGTGCAATGCCCAGGTTATTATAATAAATGTGTGTGCTGGAAGCTGTGGGAGCTATCACGATTCCCACATCTGGCATCTGATGCAGCTGTACCAGAGATTTGCCAGTGGTGACATCCCATATGGCCACCTAGTGGGGGATGCTGGTTATGTGCTGGAGCCGTGGCTGATGACACCCATCAGAAATGTACACACACCTGAACAAGAGCTCCATAATGAGGCACATGCACAAACAAGAATCATAATAGAGTGTGTGTTTGGGATGCTCAAGTCATGGTTCCGGTGCCTGGACACATTTGGTGGAGCCTGGCAGTACTCCCCAGCTACATGTACCCACATTTTCATAGTATGTGCCATGCTGCACAACATGATCCTATGGAAGCAGCTGCATCAGGAACAGCATGGGGCAGGACCACACAGCCCCCCACCATTGCCAAGGCCAGCACAGGCACAGAATGACTTGGAGGAGGAACAACCTGAGCCTGCACCTGTAGGCAGAAGGAGGCATGCACAGTATGCCCTGGCTTTAGCAAAGAGGCAACACATAGCACATTCACTGACACAGTAGGAACCCAGAGAATGGAAACTCTCTCTGACTCGCACATACAGTAATAGGGATGTCAAAAATGGCGCTACCTGTGCTGTACCATGTATAGGGAGTGTACTGTGTGCATCTGACATAGTCAGCCTTCCAGCACCATCCTCAATACTGGCACAGCCGCAGGGTAAGTCACCCTTCCTATCAATCACTGAATGCAGTAGTATGGTCTGCTAGTTGTATCAATGGTATGGATGTGAACATGCAAGGAAGGGAATTGGGTGACTGAATGGGATGGCAGCAGATAATGGACAGCTATATGGGCAGCATGAAACCATAACAAATACTGGTTTCAACAAAGTAGGCAGTAACAGACAAGATGAGAAAAACCACTGCAGGACATGTGCTGGCCCAAGTGTGTGTCCATAGGGCACACACATGCATGTCATGGAGGTTCACATACCCAACAACAGTCCCACCCAGCCAGCAGGACAGGTGTAGATGAACACAAGGAAAGTCTGTGCTAAGGTCCTCAAGGTATGGCAATGGAGATCAACCCCCCTCCAGACCTACACAGAGTATAACAGGTCGGGAAGTGGGATGCCATTCATGAAGGGTAGGAAATCTGAAATGGCAATGTAGGTCAATAAAACCTATAAACTGTACTACACTGATATGCCTGTAGTCTGCAGGATAGGTCAGAATACAGATTTAAAAGGAAGACAACAGACTACCAGAAATACCAGTGCGGTCAAAGCAAATGTCCACAGTTGGCAGGTGTGCCCCTCCCCAAACCCTATGTAGAAATGTATTAGCATCCATGCATTGGAGTAATAACAGTGAGCATAGAGTACCTGACCATGACAAAGTAGAAGGATAGATAGTTTCATGTGTACAATATGCAGAGCTCTGAGTGTCAGGTTGATGTGTGGAAGCCAACAGTGTACCTGAAATATCAGGTGGGTATAGCAGAAGTGTCAGGTGTGCCCCCCCCCCAATCCTATGTAGTATAGCAGGAGTGTCTATGTGTGGGTATCACAGCAGCAGAGCACAGAGTATGTGAGCCGCCCCAATTATAATGATGGAATGTTGCATGTGTACAATATGAAGAGATCTGAGTGTCAGGTTGTTGTGTGGAAGCTAACAGAGTACCTGACATATCTGGTGGTCAAAGGAAATGTCCACAGTTGTGATGTGTGCCCCCACCAACCCTATGTAGAACTGTATTACCAGCCATGTGTGGGAGTAATAACAGTGAGCACTGAGTACCTGAGCTGGTCAAATCAGCAAGATGGATAGTCACATGTCTACAATAGGAAGAGCTCTGTGTGTGAGGTAGTTCTGAGTGCTATGCTGTGTGAAAGTGTTCAGCAAATAGCCATGGGTGGTGTGTCTGGATGTCCAGTGGTCAGTACTGCTGATGACCAGGCCAAGTCCACACAACTGCAATGCCAAACAGACTGGTATCCCAGCAAGACATGTTGCAGCAGTAGTCCATATGATTTGTACAGCTGTCATAACTGTCACCATATGGAAGATGGACATGGCATGAGTGTTGGCCCAGACATACACACAGTACACAGGTGGAAGTACCGTAGAGACAGACCCCTGTTTACAATTACACAGTGAAATGGAGACACCCTCTGTTTGTACATACAGGTTTGCAGCACATCAGTTGGTTGTGTAGTATGGGAGACTAAGATATACTGTGGGCAAACACTGGCAGACCACAAAAGGCAGAGGTATGATGTATGTAGAAGCTGCTGGTGTCCACCCACTAGCCACCAGCAGGGTAAAGGGTCACATATACTTGTTAGACAGTTGCAAGTAGCTACCCTAGCATACATGCAGCCAGGCCGGCCCAACATCAGCCTCAGGTAACACACAGGCCACCTCCCTGCTTCTGTGAATGAGTACAATATGATCCCCACATTACTATGTGCATACTCACAGAATGCAACATGCTGAAGAGGTGTCTCATGCAGGTGTGTCCATAGCTGTAAGATGCACCCTGCCAGCATCCACACCAATGGAATGATAAGGACACAAACAATTGCCATCACCACCTTGTACACCTATCTTGTCACCCCGGGGGAATACATTGCCTTGCAGCCTGAGTCTGTACAACTGACAGAATGCACTGGCCTGCTACAGATAGCCTGCATCAGTACCCAATGCCCCACTGTCCTCTGTCGCAGGTTTGTGTCACGCCTGTACCACCACTGTATGTTACCCCATGGACTCCCAAATAATGACAAAACACAGTCCACAGAACACAAATGCAAGGACATGTTGACAAATCCCAGTAGTATCTTCATCATGTTCCAATACATGAACTGTGCACCAACCTGTACAGACTGCTGGGCTGAAGTGGCAACTATAGGCATACCTATCAGATATTGTGTGCATAATGGTAGGAAGAGGACAGATTAATGGGGGGTGTAGCATCGCCACCATAGAGTGTGTGAAGGGTGAAACCCTGATGTATGCACATACTTATCATGGCTGCAGACACTGGGATGGGTGGCCACAAACCTGCTTGCAAACCAAATTGTGAAGGGTTAATGAATGGAATAATGAGCCCTGTCTGTGGATAACCTCAATGAGTCTGAATACTTGTGAGGTATGGCCACAGCACAATATGGCCATCCTGTCAAGGTGATAATTGTACAGGCATGGGACCCACAGCCACAACAGCACCATGGTGCTGGACCATATACAGAAACCCATCAGCAAGTGTCAGCAGTTTCCACACCAGAATGACAGTGTAGAATATGTAGGTTGCACACCACAATACTGGATAAAGCTGCATTCAACTTGTAATCCCCAGAAGCCTACTGCCAGCAAAGATGTATACCTGTCAGTAGTTGAGGACATAAAACATCAGAGGGTAAAACACCACATATCACTGAGTATCCCTGCCAACACCAAAACCATGTAGCAGAAGCACCACAGACAAAATTAGCAACAATCTCACTACCCTTTGCCCAATGTCGACCCACATTGTCAACCAATCTACAGATATCCTGCAGAAGCAGGTTACTACCTGTAGGTGTAGAGCAGAATTACTTGCATTGGAGTACAGCCTACCTGGAATGGAGTGACGCATGCACTACAGACACTCATAATGGCCATGTTCACACATTTAGAGAAGCGAAGGCCATGTCAGAGAACAAATTACAGAAGGGTCATATGGGGCATGCTCACATACTTAGAGAAATGAAGCCCATATCTGGAAACAACTGTGGACTATACACAGCAGTCAGTCACAGATGTCTGTGCAAACACTCCACATTACACACCAGTCATGCTCTGCACACACAATGGATGAGAATATTCACATATATCCAAGGACAGCACACTATAACAACTCAGACATACACATAATAGATGTGGGAAGAGAGTGATAGACAGTGACAGACAGTTCCCCTCTCATGAGGCCTGTCCCACACAGCGCACTCCCATTTTGCAAAAACATATTATGTGCAAATGTCTATCACTGTACACAATTGCCCCTGATAGCCTTCCAGTCAGTACACCTTTCATTGCCTTTCTTTGACAAGCCTGCTGATGTCATTCCCTGTGAAATACACCTTTGGTGAAGGAGTATACCAGTAATCTTCATGGTGTGTTCTGTAACTGTGTAATGCTCTAATATGCTGTAGTAGTTAGGTAGGTGTTTTAATCCCATTCATGGAAACTGTAAGTGTGTGTGTTTGTGCGTCTGTGTAGGGCCCAATGCTTTTGAGGACAGTCAGTACACCTTTCATTGCCTTTCTTTGACAAGCCTGCCGATGTCATTCCCTGTGAAATGCACTTTTGGTGAACAAGTACCCCAGTAATCTCTGAGGCACATGCTATAACTGTGTAATGCTGTAGTGTTATAAACTAGTTAGGTAGGGGTTCTATTCCTAGACATTAAGTTTGAATGTTTTGTGCGTGTTCCTTTGTCAGAGTGGGGAGCAATGTTTATGAGGCCATTCACAGGCACTACAACCTCCATTGTCCAAATTTGGCAAGTTTGCTGACATCATCAACTGTGAAATACACCTTTGGTTAATGAATATCCCACTAATCTTTGTGGCGTGTGTTATAACTGTTTAATGCTGTAGTGTGATAAACTAGTTAGGTAGAGGTTCTATTTCCAGACATTGTAAGTGTGAATGTTTGTGTGTGTTCCTTTGTCAAAGCAATGTTTTTGAGGCCATTCACAGGCACTACAACCTCCATTGCCCAACTTTGGCAAGTTTGCTGACATCATCAACTGTGAAATACATCTTTGGTAAATACACATCCCAACAGTCTCTGTGGCACATGCTATAACTGCATGATGCTGTAGTGACAAACCAGTTAGGTAGTAGTTCTAACTCCAGCCATGACAACTGCGTGTGTAAGTCATAACCTGTGTGGAGGTGGCTGTGACTGTGTAACACCTCAACTCATTGAGTAACTGGCTTTGTAATTTTCCTATATGGTGGCCATATTATATGTCACAATGTCCACCTTGCAAGTATGACAGATGTCAATCAGCTGAGATGTTGGGGTGCCAATCCACACCCCTACATGTCATACAAGGCCTGGTGAACAAAGTAATCAACCCTAGTATTACACAGAGTAAACTATTAACCTGTGTCTCATACACAAACACACTTGCCTGGACAACTGCCGCTATGTTGGTAGTACCCTGCATACTGTTCACAGACAGCAAGCATGGTGTGATTGCAGTGGGCTAGAGAGGGCATGGCACCCTGTCCATCAGTACAATAGTCACATAACTGAAAACAGTGCACCTTCACTATGATCCCCAATGGATGCCTACAACATCTGTGGTGCCATCAAATGTGATCCACAAAGGACTGCCCATGAGGATGCCCTGCCACAAGAGGTCAGGAGTGGCACATGTGATGATAATAATCTGTGTACATAACATGGGCCAGACCCCCCCCCCCCAGGTACGGTTCCACATGTCAGTGTACATGCATGTGGGAGGTATGCACATCCCAGACACCATCCATGTCATGGAGTAAGGAACACATAGATGGCAAGCAATGCACAGCAGTGCCCACAAGCAATAGTTACCTAGGTGACTGGATGGCAAATACAATACCCAGCTGTGTGGTGACACCAGAAACTACACCCATTGGCCACATTGCAGACCATTGTCATGTCACCTGATACCAAGGTATACCCATCACTTAGCCTTGTACATTTGTCTGGCACAGTCGACCACTACACACCCGTGAAGTAATGCACTGGACTGGTAGGTGTATGACACAACCATGCTTACCCATCCTGACTTATCTTTGCCTCTGTTTGCCTCTCTCACTCCCTCTCTGGTGGAAGTGGAGACTTGCACCTGCTTTGCTTAGGCAGCAGCATGTGTTTTGTCAGTGATGCTCATGATCAGCTGATGCCCTCTGCATGAATTGCAGCCCTCCTCTAGCTGATTGTATGTGGAACAGCTGTGGTAATATTCACATAGCCAATTGCATGGCAACACACTCCAATGTCTAGGAACATCATGTTGGTGTTGGGCCTTTGCATTCACTGTAAGCAGGAACTAGATCTGTTGTTTGACAAACAGCATCAGAGATGGATTGGTGACTTACCTCTGACAACATACACTGTGGAAACAGACCAACACACAGAAGGGGGATGTGCCTGTCTTGACTACAAACTTTAAGTGCTGCTATACTGCAGTTGTGTCAACTGCAGAAGGCAGTGTGATGATTGCAGTCAGTAGATGGTGACAGCCAGGAGAGTTATTGACTTCATATCCCTCATAGGACATATGTTGCAACAAACCCTGTTACGACAGTAAATGTATGAGGTTATCACAGCAACATGTCAATATTTGGCCCTGTGTTTGTGCCTCCAGCCACAACTCTGTCAACCTTTGTATATATGTCATGCAGTAGGGGGTGCATATGTTCTGTACACCATAGTCATTTACAGCATATCTGATAACAAGCCAGTGAGATATTACACTGCTACACATGTTATGTATAGTAGGGTTTATATTTGAGGACATAGCCTGGGCATTCTGTGGTTGTATGTACAGTACTGAGGTATATGTAATTCTGGTAAATGTCGACAGTGTGTGCATTGTGAATATGTAACTTGGCCTGTGTAGAGACTGTGGTAGATGTCATTGTTCTTGGTCCTGTTCTATCTGATGTCACATGCTGCTCCACTGTATGTCACCCTATCAGCTTACATGTTTTAGGGACATGCACACACATGTCCCATACCACAGACAGGCATCGGACCACACTGTGTAGCGACCCAGTATATGTAGGGTTGGTGTGTGTGTGTGACACATATGAGGATGGTGTAGATCAGATAGTCCATCTACTGTAATATTATGTTAGCTTACCATATTTGGCTGTGGCTGTTTTCACATTGGTTGTGGTTATGCACTTTCACACAGGTGTTTGTTTCTCTGTGATGTGACATGCATGTAGAGCATCCTATCTATGCAGGTACATGTGTATTCCCACATAGGAGATGTAGGCCAGTGTTGAGTCAGTCTGCCAGTAGCTTGCACTGTACTTTGTTACATGCCTAGCAGCTTACTGTACTTACCCAGTGAGATGTCATGTCCAGGTACTTGCCAGATGTACTGCTGCCGGGCCACCATAATAGTCATGTATGTCAGACAAAGCAGTGGGATTCTGTACAGATGTCTGTCACTAACTAGTGGGTAGTATGTGGCCATGGCACCTCTGTACCAGTGGTTATTATGTGTCAAGACAGATGGGGTGTATGAATGCATAACCTATGGGGGCAAATGTATACCAGTATTTATGTGATATACCCATTTACATGGATGTTAACATCCACATTTTCAGGCTTGGTCCACATGACTTGCATGAAGGGGTTCTGTGTATACCCCTGGACTGAACAGAGTGTGTCAGACTGTCCACATATATTGGCCATATCTCAGCTGTAGTCCACAGGGGCATTACTGTGCTAGCAGTGGTACTGTACTATGATGCCCTTAGGATGTCTGTCAGTAGCCAATGGCGCACATGTTAACAGCAGATGTGGCCCCCACGCACACCATTTCTGTGAAGACAATCCCTATTACAGTAGCAATAGTCTACAAATATACCTGCAATACATACCTGACATCCCCTTGCACTGAGAGGTTGGGACTATTGGGGCTGAGGTAGGGCTCCACTCCATGTTCAGAACATAGGGTGAGCATATATGTATATATGATTATACATATATCCATATAGATATATACACATATACATATCTTGCTTAGTGTATGACATTTTTACACATATGTGCCTGTGTTCCAGGTTCTGTCCTCCACCTACATACCAGGCTTTGCACATATGACATGCTGTCAGGGGTTGTTATGTAGTGGGCTGTGTGTATGTCATGCTGTCATTCCTGCCATCACTCCACTACTGTTTTGTCCCCCACACATACCGTGACTTGGATTATTACGTGACTTGGATTATTATAAAGTTCACTACTTGCTTGTTTTACCTTGCGTGAATAAAATACCTGTTTTTACAACATTTCAAAAGGATTTTTCGAGTAGTGTTTTTACGAACGTATTGGGTGAAACACTGCAGCTACCTTTGAAGTCCCCCACCTTGGATACCTTTGTGGAACCCTCCCTTTGAGGTTTTTACCTTTGTTTCATACATAGTACTGTTGTTCCTGCTTACTAGTGCCTTATTCATTATGAGACTGACACTTCACATGTGCATTTAATGCAGTACTCCAGTTCACATTTAAATGTTATTTTGTAGGTTATACAGCAAATTAATGTTCATATACAGATTTTACATGGAAAATGGTATGTGCTGCAGTGGGACTCGAACTGGGAATGCCTGCTCGTTAGGCGGATGCTCTGCCCACTACACTATTGCTATGCTGCTTCATTTGCATATATCTTCCTTGTTATCCTCTTCAGCCTTTTAAGCTGCTTTAACCATAGCTAAGCAATGGGCATACCCATGCACCTACAGTTAGCTGTACTCGGATTTGTAAAAAGAATAAAGGGTTTTCTTCAGTTTATTTATATATACTCTTTCTGTTCTACACATGGGGGACTGTTGGTGGTGATATGTGGACACCTATGAGTGGTCTCACTCATTTATTTCCACTTTCTGCTGTTCTACATTGCAGGGGCATGTTTATTCTGAGAGCTCTGCTCTCAGACATGCCCCCTGCACTCATACATGCTACATGCTCCATGTAAGCCTAGGAGGTCAGGCAGTGTGCCTTCATTAATATGCATGGTGCGTTGCCATCCTCCTCTTACACGGGCGCTTCTGTGCAGGACTAAGCTAGTCCTGCACAGAAGATGAGTGAATCTGGGGGAAAGTCTTACCACAAAAATGTAGGGTAGCAAGTGAGAGGAAGGGGAGAAATCAAATGTCATCATAGAAGTATCGAATAGAGAAAATTATAAAGCAATTAAGACAAAAAGTGTCACTGTTAAAAGAGTATAGAAGAAGGAACAAATCAACAAAAATACTCAGAAAGATAGACATGATAAAAGCAATGTGTAATATCAGAACAAATCAGGATCTAGTCATGCACTCTCAGAAATAAACTAAAAATATCAGCACAGGCATAAAAAACTTAGAAGATATGTAGATAAATATAAAGGAAAAGTACAAAATAAACAATTTATTGATGACCCAGAAAGGTTTTATAGAGAACTGGGAAAGAAGGCAAAAGGAACTGAAACACCACCAGAAAAAAAGAAGAAATAGATACATTTTGGATAAATATCTATGAAGACCCTGTAGAACATAACAAAGATGCTGCATGGATGGAAGAAGTAAAAGAATGAATAAGAAGTTCAAATGTATAAGATATGAAATGGGATGAAGAAATGGCCAGAGAGACTGACATAAAGTTAAGAAAAGCTCCTAAATGGAAAACCCCAGGCCAAGATACAGTACTTAACTGCTGGCTACAAGTATTAACATCATTACATGAGGATTTAGCCACGAGTAAGAACTATTTATATGCACACCCCAAACAGACACTAACCTAGTTAATTATAGGAAAAACAATACTCCTAATTAAGAGTGACCCTGCAAACTATACTAAAAACTATACCAATAATTTATCTGACAATATA
This sequence comes from Protopterus annectens, assembly GCF_019279795.1. Taxonomy (NCBI): domain Eukaryota; kingdom Metazoa; phylum Chordata; order Ceratodontiformes; family Protopteridae; genus Protopterus; species Protopterus annectens. Next base: position 818,684,963 of record NC_056731.1, on the reverse strand, counting down.
TAAACTATGCACTGGAATTAATGCCAACAGAGTTTATAGTCATTTAGAAGAAAACTCAATAATGGCAGTAGAACAAAAGGGCAATGAAAGAAAGTCATATGGAACAAAGGATCAATTATTATTAAACAAAGTCATAAAGGAAAACTGTAAAATGGGAAATAATCTCAGTATGGCACGGATAGACTACAAAAAAGCATTTGACTGTATCCCACATTCATGAATAAAAGAGTGCTTAAAATTGTATAAGATGCACCCTACACTGATCAGCTACATTACAGTGACCATGAAACAGTGGCAAAATACTTTGCAGTTAAGCCATGATAAAGAACAAATTAGTATTCCAGTGATAAAAGGTCAAAAGGGGATATTCCAGGGTGAATCTTTGTCACCACTGCTCCTTTGCCTTGCCCTTAACCCATTAAGCTGTCTACTTGATTAGGTCATGGCTACAGTTTGGCTCCCAGAAAATAATAAAGTGTAAAGATTTTTCATCTTCTTTTTGTGGATGATTTAAAACTCTATACCTGACTATCCTGTCTATAGGTTATTTGTGAAAAATATGTCCTAACACCAGTACAAGCTATACTGTCTAAGAGGGATGAGAGTTCCCTACTAACAGTCAGAGAATCCTTGCGGATGACATAATTTGTTACAAAATGAATAAAAATGGATGCATCCTTCCTTATATTAAGGCATTCCAAGGCTTGTCTGACATCTTCTATTTGTGCTCCTCCTAGCAAGCATAGCACTATTTAACGTTCATTATCTTCTAAGCAAATACAAGTACCACTTCCTCTAATAATTGAATCTCCAATTATAAAAATACTTTTGCTGGCTATCTCTGAAGAATCTTCAGCTTCTACTACAGTAATAGCTATTCTGTCAATTGTTATGAAGGATAGATCTTCATCATCATTAGTCTTATTAATCCCGCTGTTTTCATTGTGTATTAAATTCTTATCCAGCTGGCATTGGAAATCCACAGCTTGAGCCAAGTAGTCAACATCTGTCTTTCTCTTATTTTTTTCTTATAGTAATGTTCTTCAATCCTTTCATGTTCAATTCTGATTTCTTCCTTTTCATATGCCCCTTGTGTCTTTTTTCTACATACTCTGTTGGGAAAATGATGCCTTTTTCTGGAGACCTATGGTTTTCTGATAGAAAAATATCATCATTCCCTGTAACCTGTGTGTTACATAACAAAGCAGTATCCTTTTTACTACATATTCTGTTTCCTTTACGGCCATTAATCAGTTTCTTTTTCTTCCTTGTTATTTGTTGTGAACTTCTTCCTTTCTTTCTTTTCGTGTTTCCTTCTAAACAAACTGGATCCTCAGACTGCTGAATGCTTGCATCCAGAACTCTAGAGTTGTCAGGGGCATTGTCTTGCTTCACAGAGGTTGAATGATCTTTGCAGACAATAAATGCATCATTTCTTGAATGTGTTCTATTTGTTCTATGCCTAACAATATTTACTTCATTAGTCCAGTCATTAATATATGAAACAACAGTTCTCCAAGCCATGCCAATTGTACAAATGCAATCATCATTATTAAGCCCAGATTTACTTCTAACAATGGTAAGCAAATCATCCAACTTTTGAAACAAGGAACACAGATCACCAGTGTTATCAGGTGTTACCTTTAAATATGCATAGCATTTATTACACTGTACAAGATATTTGTGCATTAGCAAATCATTAATTGCATACTCATTTAAGGAATCTGTATTCAGCTTCAAACAAATAAAATGTTGTAAAAGAAAGAATAATCAAAAACAGTAACCGCAGAATTCAAGGAGAACTTAAATCAACTTCTATGACAAAAAAAATCACACCAGCAATATACAACTAAATAATAACTTAAGTACAGTAAAGTGCAGACCATACAAGTTCTGCAACCCAGACAAAAGTTGTAATTGGTTTAAATTGCGTGCAGTAGCTTCTGCTCACTATCGCTCACAGTCTCACCTCTTTTTAACAGTAAATATCAGTAAATCACAAATCAAGGTTGGATTGTTTAGATATGCTCACTTCTTAGTACACTGAATATTTACTTAATCAAGCCATACATTTTCTCCAGTAAATATATTAATAACCCTGAGGGAACTGCCATTCTGTTCTTAGTCACTGTTCTATTCATGCAGTATGATGCACATTTTGTACACATATAGTTGTATGTTTTAAAAAAAAGCTTCTTGACATTCAGGAAGAATACAAGATCAAATGCATTTGTCTTAATAAATATAAATATGCATTGATTTAAAAACAAATGGATGCCCTAGATAATAACATTGTGCACTGATATCTAAAAGAATCCCAAATTGCATATTGTTTGGGAGTACACTAAAATGCTTGTTATGCTTTGTGAATTGTGAACAAGTTTCAGATATGGGAAAAAACAAGCTTGTTGAGCACCTTTCTGACATCAAAAAGGTGCTTAAGCTTTTTCTAAGCACCTCTAAGCACTGTTAAGTTCTTGTTAATCACCCATAAACACTGTTAAGAATGGGTCTCTCAGTGTCTATTGACAGTGGGCAGTGCTGACCAACAAAGGACACTGTTAGAAAGTAAAGCAACACTAACAAAAAGTGTGACAGAATGACACGTCTAACCCCTCTGAAAGCAATGCATTTCTCAGGACAATTTCGGTCTGCTGTATATTTGTCAGTTCCAAAGTATCTTATTGATTTTTAAAGGCTTTGAAACCCAGTAAACAATTTGTGTTCCTATACTTTTTTTCATTTTTTCTGTAAATGATAGTACTGGAACATATTACGTTCAATGCACTACAACAAATTATAATTGGGTATTACAGATCATAACCATTATTACAATGTTATAAGATCCCAGGATGGATGCCAAGATTCAGCTCTTGCTTCACTCGATGTAAATTTTGGGAATCCATGTCTCAAAACACGTAAGTTCTTATTTATGATCCGAGACCTGATTATAATCCTCTCTATTAGTATTTAAAATATGAAGTATATCCTGAAATTCATACTAGTATAGTTCATGCAGTAGATACTCGGAAATGAGAATAAGACAAAAAATACTTGCGTCCTTGGAAATAGTCCAATAAAGTATTAACATGCATTTACCATAAAATGGTGTTTTTGTCTGGGAAAAATATAGCAGTGTTTGAAATACATAGTTAATTCTAAAATGTTTATTACTGGTGCTAGGATTGAAGCAGGAACAAGAAATAGCCAAAATAACTGAGTTACATTGACACAGGCTACATCACCTACATAATTCTGGCATTCTTGCAGTAATGCAGCCTTTATAACACTGTATTTATAAATTGCATGTGTTTTAGCAGGCACACGTCATGAGAAGTAAACATTTCATGAAATATGTACACATTTCATGTTTCATTTTTGTCTACTTTCTTGTGTATGTTTCATATAATATGCAAGTGGTAAGAATTATCTGTAGCCTTGCACCTCACTCATAAAATACTATATGCATACGAGCTGATCTAAGTCAGCCATTCACCTTCTTACTTGATGGAGTACAACAAACAGTCCTTTCAGTATATTTAAATTTAAAGAAAATTAGAGGTACAGGAATATCTTGTGCCAGCCTGATTACAAGGGAGGTCTCTGGTATTAGCAGCCACTACATTATCTATACTTTTTATTGAGTTGTACTGCACAGCAAATCATTTCTTATTTCAGGTATAGATACGGAGTAAGATTGCTCTGTTTATCCATCTCCTTTTCCACTTTTACTGTATTCTCTCTGGCCCTGCTTAGTGTGTTTTCCTTTACATTGGACATATTAAAATTGATAACACATATCTAGAAGTCAACCACGACAATATAACTTTCATCAGTAGTCTAATGTGAAGAGAGGGTATAGCCCCGTCACATACAGAGACAGGTGCAGCTTTTTCTTTTCATGAGACTTGTCCTCAATAAAGGGCAACTCAAAAATGATTTTGTTATAACCAGGATTTTATCCTGTTTAGCTTTGCTTTCACATGTTCTGACATTAGAATCTTGTCTGTATCTATTTAACACTGCACACGTATAGTAAAGAGAAAGAAGTTTTGGACTCTGTGCAGCTTCCACACTCTCTTTTTTGTTTAGTAAAGCATCCATCTCTTCTCTCCTAGCCTCTATGTGCAGGTTTCTGTAAGTCAGTTTTTATACTGACTTATTTTATCATTCATACTACTGAATGCTTTTGTAGTGTATGCGTGACTGTAGGTCATTTTCCTTGTCACTAGTGTGACTTCTTTTGTGGCCTTTTTCTATTAGATTCTTTTGACAAAAGTCAGTATCAGAGTTGTTACTCCAGCTTAACCTGAATCATAGTGTCTATTAAAGATTGTAACTTAACAACATTGTCTTTTCTAGACCTATGTGTCTTTGACTATATAGCTTACCCACACATAGTTTCCAGAGTTCTTTAAACTGTGCAAAGTCTTGACCAGCTATCACATCATGAATTAAATTAGGCATAAAAACAACTAGATGGAAGACTTTACCTAGAAACATTTACAATTCCACTTGGTTCATAGATTAAAGTCTCCCATTCCTATGCACACAGAGAACCTTATATTTCTGATTGGTAATACATTTGTGCTTATATACACATTGATCTCTAGTAAGTGTGATTGTGCTTCCTCCGTCTAATAGCCCATGTAATTCTTTTCCCTGCACAATTATATATTTGATAAGGCTAAAAACAGCAAAAGCGCAGAAAGCTGATTTTACTTCTTTGCTATGTAATAGTTCGGCATTGGCACGTTCCACAGGCATACTTTCAGGAGTAGTTTACCTAACAGCAAGTTGACTAGAATTACAGGCTTTGCAAGTATAATATTACAATTTTTGACAGAAAATACTTAGCCATATGCCCCATTCAATATATATCTAGATAAAGATTTATTTTTGTGCATGCAATTCGGTGTTAAAACATTCAGTTAACAACATCTCTTTTGCAGCAAGTAACTGTTCAGGAAATTTAGTGTTACTCTGCCCAACCCATTTTCTTAAATTATTGGGACGTTCCTACTTATATCAGTTTACAATTTCCAAAATTTAGTTTGCATTATTCATACCAGGTTCCAGCCAAAGTTTAACAATGTGCATTAAGTTTGTAATTTGTGATCTTACTGGTCTAACTGTATTTAAATTCCAGTTGTAAAATAAGCACTCCTGGATGCCAGCTGAAACATCAGCACTAGATAAAATTAATTTCTTTAGTTTTTCACAACCATGCACATTACTGTCTATCAAATCTTTGTAAGCTTTCAATGATTCTGTTCTAAGATGAAGTGACAGGAATCAGGCCCATTTGGTCTGAATCCCATTCTGTCTCTTGAATGTTGTCAGATAGGCTTCCATGTCTTCATCCAAACCAAGCCTATTTATAGGTTACTAGACCTTGAAGTTCCCAACCCAGTCATTGATTGGATCATCACAATGGCTAGATGTTGCTGACCTTAAATGAACATTTATTATTCCAAATTGACCTAATGTTGATCAGTGGTGGTTGACCTTTCCCCATGAGGTTCCACTGGCTTCAACAAATCATAGCAATTGTTTGCTAGTACTTTGCAGCTGTTGCTTAATAGATGCAGTAGCAGCTCCATTTTCTGCTGTTGTTGTTCAGGTGATTATCAATAAAGGTTTGCTAATAATGAATGAAAACAAAAACAGGAAGCAAGCTGCTTCACTCCAAAGACAAGTAATATTATTTACAGTTTCTTCTCAATGAGATTTCTTAGATTAAAAACAAATATAGTAATACCATACAGGCACTTTATCTTATTAAAGTTAAGAAGCAGTTCTGCGGTCCTTTAGGTGCTTCCATCCTTGGACTAGGCCATACCTTTTAAATTTCCATATTTTTGTCTCATATTTTGTTAGGTTCCTCATAACATTTTGGATTTCTGGTAAATCATTGGCAAATCATTGAGGAATGAAGCCAGAAAATAATGACATATATTGATATTTAAGTTTCAGACTTTATACCCTTCAGAAAATCCATGTTCATGCAAAACCCTTTGTCTATCTATTTTTTCACCTTTGTTACCCCATTATTTATGGCTTTGTCCACCTTTCTTGCTCTGACAGGTTAAGAGGTATGGACGAGGCACATACATATTAAAAGCTAGCAGTGACCTGTACAATCCATCTGCCTTTCCTGTATAAGTATGACAAATCCAGTTTGACAGGCTGTAGCTCCTTACACAGGGAAACAAGCATCTTTACCACACTCTTAGAATGCCTTTTCTTTATACTCAAAATCCCTGAGACTCCTTCCAGGAATTCCCTCTTTGATTAGACAAGTGAATCTAACTTCATTAGTGACGTGTTTATTTAAAGTACATAAGGGTTATATAATTTTGTTTAAAGTGCATAAGGGTTATATATTATTATGACAGCTACTAAGTAGGGCAGGACTAGCTCGATTGTCACACTGATAGGGGAAGGGATGTGAATTTAACATGTGTACCAATAACACTTTGTTTTACAGCACAATAAACCACTCCCATGCCTGATAAAACGTATATATATATTTAGAAAGCTTGCGAGGAAATTATTACTCTATTTTTGTTTTACTTGGATCGCTTGTTTGTGTACTTAGTAAAGGATTTTCGACTGGAAACAGACTGCTTGCCTTGCTTGGATTACTTTTGAATACTTAGTAATGCTGTACAATTATATATTTTCTATTATTACTTTTTGTTTTGTTTTGACTTAAGACGAGTTTACGTTCGCTACTTCTACTACTGTTGTCTGATCTGATTAATATACAGTGATTAACTAGAAATATATGGACTGAAAATCTTCCACACAGAGAAGTTTCTTACACTGTTTTGTTTTTGGACCCAGTACACTTTAGTGGGTTGTTATGAGACTTCGGGGATACCACAGAGATTACTTGTTTTAAGGCTTTGAATATACCTTCCATCAATCTCCTACGTTCAGAAGTGGTGTGTCATTCTTCTCTCAGGCTCCTCCTAGTGTTCAGTACTGGCCTAGCATTCAGTACTGTATATTACAGTGAATGAGATAGTTAAGCTTCACAAAAGGAATGTGGTACCCAAAGTGTTGTCTTTTTTTTTTCATTTGCAAAGAAAGAATGATGGAGGATTTTAAATATTTAGTTACAGGCCCACTGGTCAGGAGGTTAATTACAAAGTACAGCAAGGGACAGTATTTGTTAATATTTTGTAAGACAAAATAAATTGAGATAACAGAATCAGAATGAACCGTGTAGGCCAGTTTGGATTTCAAGTACAGAGAATTTATAAGACTGAAAATGTAAATGTTTTCTGAATTTATTAGTGTCATAAAATACAATTTGAAGCTTATTAGCATTAGAGTGAGATAATTTTACGTATAATTCATGCATATATAGAAATGTATGTAGCAGTGACACTTTGAAAAAGTGGATAGCCTAGCATAAGTAGTATTTTGCATGATGGAAGATTACTAAACTTTTGTTTTACTCTGTGTCTTGGCTGAAACTAATACCTATACATATTATACCCTGATAAACTTCTAGGCTGCCACCAATAATATGACTACAACTGGCCAAACAATGATCTCTGAGGTATTTAACTGTAAGAAATAAATACAATATGATTACTATTCAAATCTGGGGAACTGCTCATCAGGATACTAGATCAAGGCCACTGTAAAATCTCAAACAGTGAAAGTGCTGATCGGTGCGGATCCACAAGCATGCACCATGGGCCTTGGGAGTGGGCAAGTCCGCCCAATCGATATTGTTGTTTTCAATCTTGCTCGCTGTTAGCACAATCATCCTAAAATATTTTTTCTCATGTGATGGTCCTTGAGTTTCTAGCAATAAATGACATCTTGATTTAAGTACACTAAGTAGTAATGCTAAGTCTTGTAACCAGTATTGAAATACAGGGAAGGAGTTTTGTTATGTGATGATAAGTGATGGAAGTGAGGCTATGGAGAAGATAAATGTAGATCCATCTGTGTATTGTGCCAGCGTAGTTGGCAGACAGACAGAACAGTTATTCTTAATGAAAACAGAACATAGAAGAAGCCTACCACCAAATCATGAGGGACACTTGAAGACCACTTTTGCACTGTATAAAAATTGTTACATTTATTAGAGGATTTCCTGTTATTAGCTGATAAAACAGTATATATTCTGATGATTATCAAATCCTAGAGGTGAGAAAGAATGATTGAATGATCAGCTAAATGCAATGCCTCTGACAGATCAAGGAATATCACTCGTATTTTGTTACTATAGTTAATATCTAAGTAGCTAGTGTTATTGGCCATCAAGGAGACTTTTTCCAATATCAAAATTATGACAAGATGCACATTGTAATGTAGACAAAAAATACCTAAGACAAATGATGTTAGCTAGTTATTTACAGCTTTTAAAAAGGCTATAGCAAAATAGAAAATATTGCAACAGATCAAAAGGTAGATTGTTTAGAGAAGTTGGCTAACTTGCGTGCTAACAGAGATGGTAGGCATAACCCTGAACAAGCATGTTAACAGCTGCATACAGGCAGCTGTACCTAACAGGAATAAATACAGAACTAACTGAAAAACAAGCCACCCTTGTGGAATCACTACATCAAAAGGCTTTATAACAGGAAAAACAAAATCATGCAAAAAATTAGGAGGTGTAGCATCCAGCAGGATAAAAGCACTCTCATTAAACTACACAAACAACTCAAAGGAAAAATAAAGCCTTTCATAACTAAATTTGAGCTAAATGTGGCCTCTCAGACCAAGAAAAAACACAACATTATTTAGCTATGTGCACTGCCTCAAAGGCAATACACAATTGTGTGCAGAGCTCATTGTTAATGGAGCCACCTATACTGAGGCAGCAGATATAGCAAACATAGTGGCATACAAATTCAGCTCTAACTTTACCCCTCTCTCCCCTCTGGCCTCTCATCAGGAAATGCCATCAAATATAGCACTCCTTACTACCACTAAAGAACAAATTCTCAGTGCTGTCTATAAGGTCAAGAACACTGCATTGATGGACCCCATCAATATCCCAAGTTGCCTTCTAATTAGCATGATCAAATATAACATCCCTTGCAACCACTAGGGAACAAATTCTCAATACTGTCTCTAAAGTCAAGAACAACCGTCATCCCTCTGCATAAAAGCAGGTTGTCTACAGACCCTGGAAACTACAGATCTATAAGTCTCATTAGTCTCTTATGCAAAGCCATAAAAAAGAATTATCATGAAATTGATCAATAATATCATAGGAAACCTCCAGACACTGGACCCAGCCCAGTTTGGTTAAGTCAAGGGTAGGTCCCTACTGAACGTGGTGGACTTCATTGAGAAGGTCAGTAAAGCAATAGATGAGGGTAAAACTGTTCACACTGCCTACCTTAACCTAGCCAAAGGCATTTGTCACAATACCTCACTCAGGCATTTTTTTTTTAAACAAGAAACATCTTTATTAAATTAACATGTATGACATAGGCCATGTTACATTTACATAAATGACAATAAACCAGAGCGACACAATCTCAGCTGCAAACATTATACATTCCAAACTGTGCAACACAACTGCAGTTGCAAACATTATACATCAATTTTAACATATCCAGTCATTGTTAAACCATTACATAGCTCATTCAAATCCTGCCTTCTTTTAAACCTCATTCCTCCTCTGCATATACTGATCCCACAATTCCCCTTTTTCCTATATAATTTGCTCCTACCCTTTTCTAAAGATCCCAGTTCTACTTGTTTTAACTCTGTTACTATCTTCACTAGTTCTAGTAAAGTTGGTTTAGACTCGATTTCCATTTTCTAGTAATTGCTTTTCTGGCAGCCATCATAATTAGACTCAGCAATGCCTTACTATGTCTAGTCAATTCCGAGCTTATATCCTAGCTCAAAAAAATCACTTCCCTACTCACTCCAACTTGCTCACCCAGAATCTCTGACAGAGCAGTCTGCAAGGAATATTTAAAGTCAACCAACTCATTACATTCACAGAAAATCTGTTCTCCCCATCACACCGCCAACATTTGCTGTATACCTGAGGAAACATTCTTTGAAATCTGCTTGGGGTATAAAAAACAATGTAAGCACTTCCAGGCAACAATCTAAAATCTTCTAGACTTTGTTTCATATTCGAAAGGCATACATACATCCCCCATTGTTTTTTGTGACTTGCTTATCTAATCTGTCTTTTCAGTCTTTCCTAACCTCCTGTGATTGATTCTTATAATTATCATACAATAATTTACATGCTCTACTAATTATTCATTTCTTAATGGCAACTTCTGTTCTAGATTCTACTAAAAACTCTACCAGTACTGGTCTTTCATTTAAGACCGCCATATTTCTTTCTCTTTGCCTATTCTCTGATATCAATCCTTGATATGCAAGGCAATCTTTAGCCTGCAGTCCAAATAAGTTCTTGGCATCTTTCCATTCCATTACCTTTCCCTTTCTACTTATTTACTTCCGGTACCTTGGTTCCTCTGCCAGTTTTCTCCAAGACATTCCTGCCTCCTCTTGCTATTGTCTGTATCCCTAATTGCAGGCATCCTTATTGGCAGAATCTCCTTTATTCATTCCCATGTTGGCTTAGTTCTTAGAAGACCTTCTGCTACTTTATGAATATAATATTCTGTAAGATTATTGTTATTCTCCTTAAAGGTCTGTATCCAAAATCCCAGTCTATCCCTATTACTTGAGCTTCCCCCCATTTCATCATCATCTTTTCGGGTCTATATTATATGATTGAAACTTTAGTTAGTCAAATAACTAATGCTCGATCACTAAATGTCAAAGTCGCAAAACTACGAATGGCAGTTTCCACACAGGCAAACAATTTGTTTGCCTGTCATGCAGATTTTGCCTTTTCTACAATGTGGAGCAATGTTGAAGTTGGTATATTTAGTTAAGGAGGGTGGGGGGCACAGCCCCCCACATCAGGGGGTGTGAAGGGTGAAGCCCCCCACTTGATTTGTGTTTAATGTTTGTTTTTTTTAGTTGGGACAATGGCATTTTTCCCTGTGTGGAAACTGCCGTTCATGGTTTTGGGACTTCGACATTTAGTGATCGAGCTTTAGTTATTCGATTAACTAAAGTTTCGATCAAATGATATAGACACCATATTTTCCACTTCGAATTATAGTTTTCTGCTTGTACTAGGTATAGGAGCCTTAACTGTGTTGCTCTGAAATACCCCTTCAATTTGGGTAATCCCAATCACCCTGTTCTGTTGGAAGAATAAGCTTATCCCACTTGACTCTTGCTATCTTCACCTCCCAGATAAATTCCTTCAGCTCTTTATTAATTGCTCACCACAACTTCTCCTCTAGTTGATAAACATTTGCATGACCACTGTATAAGACTAAATATACTAAAAGCATTTTAACTGCTTGTATCTTACTATCAATATTCGTATAACAAAGCTTCAATTTTTTTTCAGTTTTTGTATTATCTTTTGTTTAGCCTCTTCCCACATATCCTTAGCTGCCACACCAGTATCATTTTAAATCCATACTCCAGTTTATCATGTACCCATAAATATGGATATTGCTGATTCAGTTTGTATGTGGGTGCATAATTGACCGCTATTGCTTTTGCTTTTTTACTTCATTAATTTTGTATCTTGAAAAGGTCTGAAACTGTCTCAGTATGTTCTACAACACAATCATGTCTCTTTCTGGTTTTGTCAAGTGTAAAATAATGTCATCTGAAAACAGAGCCAGCTTTTCTTGACTACTATACCAATTACAACCTTCATAGGATCATGGGAGATTACTAGGCTATTGACTCGGAAGTCATTTTAAGCCTAGCCATTTCATCCCACTGTAGTACCATAGAAATGCTAGTCAATACACAGGATTGCATTAAGTTATAACTGTCATTGTCCTGGATGGTTGTAGGCACTATCCCTGCAAGGATTTATGTTGCCCCATCCACTCATCCAGGTTCCTTTTGAACAGTGTCATAGAGGTGCTCTGTTTAATATGAAATCATAGCCTGTTCCAAAGACGTGGCAGTCGCTGGGAGATAAATCTGTCCCTCCAGCATGTCCTATTTAAGTTGCAGGCCATATCTAGGTCCCCAGAATAACTAGCCCTAGTCCCATTTGATTTACGGATATGCAGCAAGTTCATTAGGTTTGGGTCTTGGATGGCTCTGTAGGCCAGGCATAAGTCTCCCCTAAGAATTCTATACGATACATAGTATAGTGACAGTGAATTTAGTCCATCTATGTAAGGCACATGCTGGAGGCCCTTGATCTTCTTTGTTAGAAACCTCTGAGGTCTGCTTAATTGTTGCAAGTGCTTAGTGCAGTACATGCTGAATGGGGTGTTATACTTAATTATTGGCCAGATAAGTGTCGAGTATAGGGGGGGTTATAACTTCTTTTGCTCTTGAGGTGATGTCTTTACTAATCAAGTTTACTATATGGAAAGCTTTCCTTACTACAGCAGATACATGGTGGTTGAAGTTAAGGTTGCAGTCAACTTGTGATCCCAGGTCCCTTACCACTTCATGCATACTTAGGGTATTGTTGTTGATTTGATAGGGTGAAGGGACATTGTTTGTGCTGAAGGGAATGATGATGCATTTCTATGCATTCAGTTTGAGACTGTGACTAATACACTCGTTGTTAGTCTGTGTGAGACCCTCCTTGAGTGTACTGACATATAAGGATTCAATGATTGCATCTAGTTTGCAGTCATCTGCAAACTTGGTCAGCCACAACCCTTTAGTTCTGACCTGAACTTCTGAGAAGTATATACCAAATAGTAGAAGGCCCAGCATTGATTCCTCTGGCACCCCACTGCTAACAGGTCTGCTGGTTGATGTGGAGTTACCCAGTTTGATAGTGTGTGCTCAGTTTGTTAGCCATTTGGCAGCCCATCTTACAATGAAGGGGTTTGCATTCAGTTTACTAAGTTTAAGTAATGCCTGAGTGTGGGATTGTGTCAAAAGCCTTTGCCAAGTTGAAGTATGCTGTGTGCACAGATTTGCCCTCATCAATGGACTTGGTCAAACTTTCAAAGAAATCCACCAGATTTAACAGGCAGGATCTGCCTTTCACAAAGCAGAATTGGGTAGGATCCAGGGTTTGGAGGCCACCTATGTCTTTATTTATGAGGTCCTTAATGACTTGTTCAATAGCCTAAACAATGAGGCTAGTCAGGCTTATGGGTCTGTCGATCCCCCAGCCTATTGCTAGGCCACCTTTGTGGATGGCAATAACTGTAATGGTTCTCAATTCCACATGAGCAAAGTCTGTGGTTAAGCTATGATTGAAAAGGGTACTTAGTGGTGATGCTAGTTCATATTTTAGCCTGTTTAGAAGACAGCCTGGGATGTCGTCTGAACCCATACAAGCTGTGTTTTTTGCCTTGGAAAGAGCTTTGAGGACCTGTTCTTTAGATATGTAGGGAGGGGGGGGGCAGTTTGGGTGAAGGTCTTTTGTAAATTAGGAGGGGATAAGGGAGTGAATTTTTAACAATCCTAGGTTTGCTATCTCTGTGGGGTCAGGGTATGTGGTACCATTGGCCATTAGCTCTGCACGTGCTTGGATCCTACCCTTTAGGTTATGTAAATAGCTATAAAAGGCCTTATGATTAACCATGGCTGTACTTGCTAAGTTTCTCTCAAAGGAGCCCTTGGAGGATTTAATAAGTTGCCTTATTTGCCTGTTGAGGCTGAGGAGGGTGCTTTTCCATTGTTTGGGTCTTGCCTTTGTTTTCTTGACAGCAAATTTTTGCATTTTTTGTAAAGTTTGTTGATGCTGGATGTCTACCATGGCTGGTTGTTTTTAGTTGGGGTTCTGGCTTTGATTCTTTCTGGTACAGCCAAGTTTATACATTTATGCAAGTGACTGTACAGAGCTTTAGTGTAAGCTTCAGCGTAGTTACTACTCCCAGCTTGTGGTGGGGCTTGGAATGCATTTATGCCTTCACCTAGGAGGGGTATAGTTTGCTTTGGTGAAGCTTTATAGTCTGATTTCACCCTTTATGAGTTCTGGTGTTAGTGGCAGCATGAAGGTGATTGAGTTGTGGTCAGGTTTAACTAATGAGGGTTCAACAGTTGCAGCAGTACACCTGTTTGACATGTTGGTGAGGACCAGATCTAGAATGTTTTTTCATCTTGTAGGGGTATGGACAATTTGTTCCAGGGCATTTGAATTAAAAATGTCAAGGAGCTTTTGTGATAGTGAGTTAGGACTAGGGTAGGTTTCCCACTTTATTGTGGGATAATTGAAATCCACCATTACCAGTGTGTTTGGTACAATTTGGATTGTCTCCAGTTTGGACAAGTAGGCTTCATTGATGTTGTGACCCAAGGAGAGGGATCTATAACTGGCTATGACTTGAATGGGGGTCTTACTCATGGTAAACTGGACCTGGAGTAACTCTATCGAGTTGTCCAGTCTAACTAGATGGGAAGTGAATTTATTTCTAATATAGATTGAAGCACTGCCTCCTTTGGTTTTCACATCTTCATTTTGTGGTGTAAAGGTTTGGAAGGTAGTGTAGCCTTGCAAGGTCAGGCTCTCTGATGCATGAACCAGGTTTCTGTGACTGCACAGACATCTACATCTTCTAGTGATAGAAGTGCTTCAAGGGAGTGCAGTTTTTGGTTTAAGCTCCTAGCATTTAGCAAAATGACCATTTTTTGTTCTGATTGGTTAATTTCACATCAGTAATGTTGTTTTAGAGACCTTGCCTAAAAAAGGCACTATGGGGGAGGCAAGAACTTTTTGCCAGCAGCCAAAAGCTTAGAGATGCCAGGTGCAAACCATCTCTGGCAAAGCAGTGAGATTTGTTGACTGGTGGCTTTCCAGACCGACAGGAACCGGATCCCCTTTGAATGACACCAAAAACTGAGCCAATTATTGCAATCAATCATTTTTTGATTATACTGTGGCATCATTCTAGGTGAGGGTGGTATGCTGCTCAAGACTAGGGACATACCTGACTCAGACACATACTCAGAGACATCAACCATGTCTCTCTTCATATTGTCCAGTTAGGTATGTCTCAGGTTATTAACACCAAAAGGATCCATGACAGAGTCATAATGGTACTTTTTGAGAGACCTGAGTGCATGGGTGATTTGATGAATCTTGGCACTGGACAGGCAGCTGGCCATGACTATTTCTTTGCCCAACCTGGTGAGTGTGACATAAGTGTGTCTCTACTGAGTCTCCAATGACAAGAAAACTTGATTGTTGAGTGTTATGCCTTATGGTCTTGGTGGGTGAGGCATTGGTGTTGCTATGTGTCATGGGAGCTGTGGGGACTGTGTTAGGTGTAGCAGTCTTTGTTTTGGAGGTCTCTGGTGTTTCAGTAAGTTTTTTGAGAGAACCTCCACATATGTGGATTTACATGTTTGATGTGTTCTATGTGTGTGAGTAGGGGCATGTGTATGAGTAGTGGTACTATGTGTGTATATGTAGTGGTGGCTGAGTTGACAAACTTCATGTTACTGTTTTGAGTGACAGAGACCATGGATTCTAGATTCTCGGTGTAAATACATCTCTTGCACTCTGTACTAGAGTGTGTTATTAGTAGAGGGTTATCTGTGTGCATCTGGGAAATGGTACACTGCCTCAAGAGACCCACATTAACAAGGTTGGCAGGAGAAACAAGGGTAGTCTAAATGTCCATAATGCTAGGTTGAACACTGTTGTTACCAGGGGTGGCTTTTCTAAATTGATCACAGAGGAGCTCAGTGGATGGATATTTCTACCTGGGGTTTAGGGAATATTTGTTGAATTTAACTGTCCAGCTATGGTGCACAGTTGCGCAGCAGTGCATGGTGCTGCCCAAAGTGCAAACAAGCAGAAATCTGCTCAAATGTTGGGCCTAAATACCAGAAGCTAAAAACTTGAAAAAACTCTAAAAAGATTAAAAAGAACCAATGAGGATACTTATTCCAAGGCCTAGACCAGCTTCTGTTTACCAGACAGGTCTCAATCAATGCAATTTTCACAAAAGTGCAGATAGGCCCCTACCAATCCAAAATGGCCTATAAAATGTACTCAGAGCAAACAAACCACTACAAGCAAGCCTGTAAATGGACTATGCTACACCTACTAGGTACCCTAGTTTCGGTGGGAAATACCAGAGAATCTGAGTCCCTTATTTTCTTTGCCATTGGTTCAAAATACAATGCAAATAACAAAGGGGAAAGAGGGCACACCTGCCTGGTTCCTCTGCTCAAGCAGAGATTATCACTCAGGCATTGTTGGCAAATTCAAGAGGTTAGGTATAAACACTTTATGTTACCCATCAGATAACCATCTGTCTCACTGACAGCAGCCAGTAGGTTAGAGCTGGGGAGTCAGCCTCTACAAAGAGGCCAGTCACCAGCAGGGTCCTTCAGGGATTGGTACTGGAACTGCTTCTTTTGGGCATCTACTTCTCTGAAGTCAAGATCAATGTCAAGGGCCTCTGGTGAACCAAATTTGCAGACAAATGCAAACTAGGAGCGGTCATAGAAAACCACACACTTACTAATGTTCTCCAAGAAGGGCTGACACAGGCAATCAAAATGTTTGAGAGCCATGGACTAAGGCCAACAAATGCATAATAGTATCCTCTGGGTAGTTAACCACCACTGATAACTATCATATTGATAACCCACTCCTAAGAGTTGACCCAGTAGTCAGAGACTTGGGGACAAGTGTAGACAGCAATCTAGCCTTGACCATCATGTGTCTACAATGTGAGGAAATCCTTCCATATTGTGCAATTTGTAAACAAAGGTACGACATCTAGGTCTAAGGATGTCATTGTTCCACTGCATTTGACATTTATCAGACCTGTAATTAAGTACAATGCTTTCTTTGGTATGTACCTAACCAAACACATCTAACAATTGGAACGTGGACAAAGGTTTCTTACTAAGAAAATACAAGGCATAAATAACATGTCATAAACAGACCACCTCAGAGCCCTATCCCTGCATTTTGTCTCTTACGGACTGTTGAGGGGAGATCTATGAACCTGTGAAGAACTGCCTTTTATGTGTTGAAATATTATAGATTATTTCCATATTCCAGTCATGCACTCTTCAGTAATGTGAAAAAAAAAAGCTTTAAAATGGAGAGCTAGACAAGCTGTTGAGATTTGAGAATTTATTTGTAATTTCATCAGCTGTTGGTGAACCATATGATTTAAATTATTTATTGAAAAAGTTGCACAAATTTAACAAAGAGTGGTTCATGATGAAAGGATGCTGTATCAGGAGGTGTTGTTTGAAGAATATGACTAACTTCTATGTTGAGAAAGAGTTTGGGAGTAATTTTTGTAAAGTAACTTACTGCATGTGAGAATGATTCATAGTTCGAACTTGGACAGATAAATTGCCTAGGAAATAGTAGTTTTCTATGCTCATCTAGAATGACTTAGAATTCTGGGATCATGCCTATAATTTGCTAGAGTGCTGTTGTTTAGAGAGCTGGGGAAATGATATTCAACATTTCTTACCTATCAATAAAAATGAAACAGAGACTGGATATTAAGGGCTGATAGCTTTTCTATGGCTAATCACATGAAGCCATTGGTTTTCAAGCAGCTGGTGTAACCTAGTTTGGGGTGAGGGGATGCATGACTCATAGTTAGATATTGATACAATGCAGTACTGCATCTTCAATTGACTGGATGGATAAAAAGAGAACCAGTCAGTGTCGTTAATATCAATGAATGTTGAAAGGCTAGCTATTAGGAGTTTTCAGGCTGCCTAGACTCCAAAGGTTTGAGAGTGGCAATTTAAGATATGGACAATTGTTCATAAAAGCTGCAATATTATTTAGACAGGACAATAGTATCTAGTCAGTTTCCTTTTCTTATTTGTAGTCTGGGGAAGTCCCTTTGAAAATAGTTAAGAATGGGCGAAAGGGCTTCCATGCATCCCATGACAGACTGGCATTGTATTTGAGATTACATTCCTTCCTTAGACAAGTTGAGTGTTGACATAAGCATTGGCTCTCCTGTGACCCTGAACTCTAATAAGAAAGTGAATGTATAATAAATGAATGAATGAATCGATGTTTGTCATGGCTTGCTACATCATTAAATAAACATGTCTACAGTGTCAGAGGAAGAAAATAAATTTATATCCTCTCATTTTCAAAAATTTCCTATTTCTTAATATAGAGCACATTGGAAATCTTGAGGATTTTAGAAATCAAGCTGCATTATTTCAGTAATGTAACTAGAGACTGCTATGCTGAATAAGATTTTACCCATCATGTTTGTTTTAAGCAAAGTAATGATCTTAAAAAAAAACAGGTTCAGAAGACACATTAGTTGTTGTGAAATACGATATGATATCCTTACATTCACTGCTGCAGTATTCTTAACATATGAGCTTCCACGGCAGGGAATCCCCATATGTTAAGAATACTGCTGCAGTATTCTTAACATATGGAGATTCCCTGCAGTGGAAGCCCGAGGACCGGACAGTCTACCAAAGACTCCTGTTGCTTTAAAGGTATGCCGAACGTCACTCAAAAACTCTTTGCATAGCATAGTGCGTAAAGGTGACATTTAGGCCTACCATAGTCAGAACTTCTTTGCTGCCAGTCCAAATGTATTTCTTCACTGATCTGTTTATCTGTGTCCAGTTCCTGCCAGTTGAATGCATTTTCATTCTCCAATGACTACATATGCCTGTTTGTTGACTTCTTTGCATTTGCAAATAAGGGCCCCATTGGAGTTTTTGCTTTTTCTAGTCTTGTTTTGTGCTCCTTGGGGTAAATGCCAGTGTGGGAGACAGATTCCCCACAGAGACTGCCATGATAAGTGTCTTTTTTTGTCTAGGAGCTTCTCATGACCATACATCTTGTTCAATTTGTCAGGCATTCATCCCAAAATCCCTTCACAGTAAACTTTCTTCTATTTCTGTATCTTGAGAACCAGGGTCTTAAGCTTCTCGCTAAAGATATAATGGAAGGAATATCCTGCCCCGAGGGTCAGCTGCTAGGGAAGAAGATGGTGAAAAAGGTATGACTGGAATCTTCCACTGTCCAGCCTCTGCCAGGTGTTTCTCCCATGGTCATTACAAACCCGGAGGCTCGCCCTGCTGTGTTGTCAGAATTCTCTGCCCCTACCGTGTTGGAGGCCGGTGAGGATCAGGCTGGCAGCATTTATGAAGAGGCTTTGAAAGCATCTATCTCAGATGTTCGGGGGAATCACGGTTGATTTTTTCCAAAGGGCCTAGGGGAATTCCTCCATTTTTAGTTGGGGAAGAAGTTCCTACTATAGTTCTCGACTGTCATCCAGGGTCTGAACCTTCTCAGTTTTTTGGAGGGGATGCTCCCTTAAAAAAGAAACAAAAACTTAAACAAGTTTCTTCTGCTCCACGAGATCCACAAAGTGACTAGCAGGCCTTTATTCAGGGGCTATTTACTGCTTTTATGTCCTTAAAGCCTCCTCAAGGGGTTTGGTTCCTGCTCCTCTTTGGTCCTGTACTCCATTTTAAAGGAATAGAGAACAGGATTTTTCTTAGGATGAGTCAGATCCTGATGACAAATCCCTGGTTTATTCTAATCAAATGTCTTCTCCTTTGGACTATGGATCAGATGAAGAAGAATCTATTAGTCCTGGTGTTCCTTTTGAGGAAATTTCCTTTGGGGACACTCTTTCTAGGATGACGTTTTTTTTAAGTGGGATTGTGCTCAGGTCTCTGATACCCATAAGAGGTACTATGAGTTGCTGTAGTTGGCATCTCCAAAGCCTGCACCTATTCCTCCTGTTTTGGCTGCTTTGCTGGATGTTTTTTTCTAATGCCATCTCATGCACCTGATTCTCTGGTCCCTGCTCCCAAAAAACCTGACAGGTTTTATGGGGTGTCTGAGGACTGTTATTTTTTATATAAATGTCCTGCTGTTGACCCCTCTGTAGTGTCTCTAGACTCTGATAAACTGTATCGTTTGCTTTCTTCACCCAAATTATTGCCGTCTGACAAAGACAGCAGAGCTATGGAAAGGCTGGGTAAGAAGGTTTTAGGGCTATTAATTATCAGACCCATATGTCTAGGTATGTGTTGTCTTTTCTTCCTCAGGCCTATCAACTTATTTTTGATTTTCCAGACTCTGAAGGTAAAACTTCTGCTCTTTCCTTACTAGGGACTGCCTCTCAAGTTGTTTGAAACTCTATTAAATGTAGTTATGATGCAGCAGATGCCTCTTCTAGGGCTGCTGCTTTTTGTTCAGTGATGAGGAAGCAGTCTTGGCATAGGATTCAACCACTACCTGATGATATTAAGGCTAAGTTGATGGATGCTTTTCTGGATTCTAAGCTTTTGTTTTGTGAAGCTGTTGCTGGTTTGCTTAAGTCCCTTAAGGATACTGATAAGACTTTACAGGAGCTTAAACATATGTTTATTTTGCCTGTACCTAAATTTTAGAGAAACTACCCCACTAAGCCAGCCTTTGTTCATAGGCAATCCCGCCCTTCTACTAAAGATAAGAAGAGTGGCAAACAGGCTCCTCCAGCTAAGGCTTCTCAGTTTTCAGGGACTCTGAAGCCTTCTTTTCCTGACAAACCAGGTGCTGTATGACTATCCATCCCTTCCCAGCCACATTCCTCTTTCTCTTTGTCTTTTTCTTTCTCTTCCTGTTTGACTTAATATCACTCAGGATTCTTGGTTTCTGTCAATCATTCTTCAGGGGTACTTCATGATCTGGAAATCCCATCCTCCTTTTATGGGCATTCCTCAGTCTCCTCTGGAAAAACTTCCCTTTACTCCAAAGGTTCATCAAAATCTCTTGACTCAGGGTACTATTCAAGAGTTGCCTGTGTCCCAGAGGTGGAAAGGGTTCTATTCCAGACTATATCTAGTGCCAGGAAAGAGGGCACTTGGAGACCTATTCTAGACCTCTCTCAACTAAACACTTTTCTAAAAGCGCCTTCCTTTCACATGTTGTGCCTTCAGATTCTGTTTCATCTCTCTTGCTTCCTCTGGCCTATATGGGGTCTCTGGATCTCAAGGATGTATTATCTCTGTATTCTGATCCATCCTCTTTTCAGAAAGTTTTTGTGTTTCTCTGTTGTTTCCTGGCATTTTCAGTTCTCTGCTTTGCCCTTTGGCATTTCTACTGCCCCAAGGGTGTCCATCAAATACCCTGCTCCTGTGATTGCTTTTTGCAGGCTTCAAGGGATCCAAATCGTTCCTTATTTGGAAGACCTGTAGATTCAGGCATCCTCTCCAAAGACCCTTTTGTAAAATCTTCATTTTTCTGTTTCCCTTCTTCAGAGTCTGGGATTCACTATACATTTCAAAAAGTCTTCTCTGACTCCTCAGGATAATGTTTTTCTGGGTTGCAGGATTCAGACGTTGTCAGTGTTGGCTTCCCTGCCCCCCCCCCCCAAAGGCCTTAACTCTCATTTCCTTTTTTTGCACTCTTCTTTGTCTGGCTCCCATTACTGCCAGGGAGTTTCTGAGAGCTCTGGGTTTAATGGCTTCCACCATTTCAATGCTCCCTCTGTCCAAACTTTACATGAGAAGGTTTCAGTGGTTTCTGAAATCAGTGTAGCTTTGACATGCACATCCTCTAGACTTTGTAGTTCCTCTTCTTCTTTGTCTCAAACAGGAACTTCACTGGTGGATTCAGCAGTTGTATGTGAATCCAAGAATTCCATTTCATCCCCATCTTCCTTCTCAGGAATTGTTCACAGATCTTTCAGAGACGGGATGGGGGCAACATTTGGCTCCCTAAAATTTCAGGGAGTGTGGTTGCCTTGTCAGCAGAAGAAGCACATCAATGTCAAAATGATGAGAGCTCTTCTGCTGGCCCTTCAGGCCTTTCATCCTCTTTTCTCTCAAAGGCCTCTCAAGGTGTTCATAGACAATACCCCAGTGATGCGGTATATCAACAAACAGGGAGGAATGAGATCTTATCTTCTTTGCTGGTTGATACTTCTGGTATGGCAACTTGCTGTCAAGTATCAAGTAACTCTTCAAGCAGTTTATATCTCATCCAGTCAGAACATTGTGTCAGACATTCTGAGTAGGTCCTTAACTCAGTCCCATGAATGAATGCTTCACAGGGATGTGTTTCTGGACATTATCCATAATCCACCAGTGAGGTACTCCTCAAGTGGATCATTTTGCCTCACCTCTGATAAGACAACTTCTTCTGTTTTGTGCCAGATTCCCAGGTCCTCTAGTGTGGAAGGTGGACACACTCTCATTTTCTTGGAAGGGGATATTTCTTTATGCATTCCCTCCCCTTCTTCTCATAGTTTCATAGGTGTGTACTAGGCAAATGGTCCTGGAGTCTTTACAAGCCTAGCCCATAGAAATTCCTGGCATTGTGTCGCCCAATGTTAGTTTCCAGTGCCTCTCTCAAGTAGAGCCACTGCAGTGATCCCCAGGGTGAACTTTCTCTTTCCCATCCACTCTTCAAGATTTCTCTTTAAGAGGGCCAGTGAAGTGCTCTGCTTAACATGTATGGGAAGTCTATTCCAGAGCATGGACAGTCTCTGGGTGATGAACCTGTCCCTCCAGCATGTTCTGTTGATTGTGGTAATGAGGTTGAGGTCTCTGGAGCGTGTGGTGTGGAGGGATTTGGATTTCTTTAGATATAGCAGTTCGAACAGAGCTGGGTCAGACATGGCTTTGTAAGTCAAGAAGAGATCGCCTCTTAGTAGACGATATGGGACAGAGAACAGATGGAGTTGTTTGAGTCTGCCCATGTAGGACATGTGTTTAAGGCCTGGGATCCTCTTTGTGAGGCACTGTTGTGGCCTTTCCAGCTGTTGCATGTGTCTAGTGAGGTACATGCCAAATGGGGCATTATACCCGATGACTGACCTAATGAGGGAAAAGTACAGAGATGATGACCTCTTTTTTCCTGGATGCAAAACCTTTGGTAATGAGATGTGCCACATAGAAGGACTTTCTGACCACAGTGGCAATGTGGTGGTCGAAGGAGAGGTTGCTGTCAACCCATAACCCCAGATCTCTTATAACACCTTCAGTGTTCAGTGGTCTCCTCCCGATGTGGTAATTAGTGGGAACTGAGTTTTTCCCAAAGTGTATGACAATGCATTTTTTGGTATTAAGCTTAAGGCCATGGTTTTGACACTAGTCATTGGTCTCAGTGAAGCCTTTCTGTAGGATGTCTACATCACCTGGGGAGTTAATAATGGTTCCCAACTTGCAGTCGTCTGTGGACTTGGTCAGCTAGAGTCCCTCCATGTTGGCCTGCACTTCTGAGAAGTAGATGCCAAACAGGAGAGGACCCAGGATCAATCCCTGTAGGACTTCACTCATGACTGGTTGGCAGTCTGACTTGGAGTCCGCTGCTTTCACACTGTGGGTTCTATCTGTGAGCCAATTTGCAACCTACCTGGCGATAAAGGGATTGATGCCTAGTTTGGTGAGTTTATCAATTATTCCTGAGTGTGGAATGGTATCAAAGGCCTTGGCCAGATCTAGGTAGGCTGTATGAACTGCCTTGCTCTCATCCACAGCCCTGGTGACTGACTCAAAGAAGTCAACCAGGTTGAGCAGCCATGATCTACCTTTCACAAAACCAAATTGCATGGGATATAGAGTTTGGAGATTCCCTGTATCCTTGTTAATTAGGTCCATGATGATGCACTCCACAGCCTTACATATCAGACTCATCAGGCTAATAGGGCAATAATTCCCAGGGTCTGTAGTCACTCCCCCTTTATGGAGAGGAATGACTGTAGCAGTGCACAATTTGGTAGGGACAAAGTCTGAGGTGATGTGATTGAACAGGGCACACAAATGTGGTGCCAGTTCACTTTGTACTTCATGTAGAACACATCCAGGGATATTGACAGGTCCCATGGAAGCTGTATTCTTGGCCTTGGACAATGCAGCTTTAATTTATGCTGCAGTAATGCTGGGTGCCTGGCATTCCTCCGGTACTGTGATTGGTCCTTTGGGGGGGGGAGAAGGGTAAAGTTGACACCAAATCTGTCGGCCAGTAAGTTGGCAATATCTGTTGGCTCAGTATAGGAGATACAATTGTGCAGTAACTCAGAGCAAACCTGAGTATTGCTGTGGAGATTCTTGATATAATGATAGAAGGCTCGGTTGTTGTTTTTAGTGTCTGCTGCAATTCTGCCTTCATAGCTGGCTTTAGAGGTTTTGATGACGGATCTCAACTTTTTGTTGAGGCTAATAAGGGAGTTTTTTCAGTCTTGGGGCTTCACCTTTTTCTGCAACAGTTTCTTCCTTCTGTTGTAGAGTTTATTAATGGCAGGAGACCACCAGATTGGCTTTCTTTTTTTGGAGGAAAGCATTTTGGTTCTGTTGTGTACGTCTAGTTCCATGCATTTATGTACAGGTTCATACAGTGCATTGGTGTATGATTCGGCGGTCATGCATCTACTTTCCATTGACGTGGGTGCTGTGAAGTTAGCCACCTTTTTTTTTAGGAGCCCAAAGTCAGCTTTGGAGAAGTTTTTCATGATGGTTACCTTTGGAGCGGGTGTGGGTAAGATGTGGATTTCTATGGTAGTTAGTTTGTGGTCAGATCTAACCAGGGAGGAATTGACTATTGGTGTAGAGCAATGGTTGCCCATGTTAGTAATAATCAGGTCAAGGATGTTGCTTCCTCTAGTGGGGCTAAGAATGAGCTTGTCCAGGCATTGGAATTGATGAATTACAGGATGCATTGGGCCAGTGTATTGAAGCATGAATAGTTTTCCCAGTTGATGGAGGGGTAGTTGAAGTCACTTAGTATGAGAGTGTGGGTCTATGTTAAATCATTGAACGCTTAAAAAAGTGTACAATGATTTATCGAATCCATGTAAGCAAAAGCTTACAATCTTGAACACTTAGAACAGCAATTTTTTTCCAAGGGTAAAATCCCTTGCTTCTTCTCTCAGCAGAAGCAAACTGTTAGCACCAATCCCAAGAAGAGAAGCAGGACATGGCCTGTTTGGTAATCCACAGTCCTGTCCCAGATGATGCAAGGGTCTGCAGGCCTGTAGCCTTTCTCTGGTAGATGCCTCGAATAGCAAGCAGACCAATCAGGTACAATAAGCACAACAATGTCAAAATCATGACAGTTCATTCTGAAAGTCCTGTTCAAAATTCAACAAGATGCTCCCAAAATCTTGTTGGTGACTCCCTTTTGGTCATAACAAAAGTGGTTCCCTCTTCTTCTATATTTAGCCAGGGGCAATCATCACAAGTTACCTCACTGGGTGGGACTACTATCACAAGACAAGGGATCTCACATTCATCTCCACCTGTCCATGCTTCAACTGACACTGGGTGATAGGATTTTGATTCCTCATAGACACCTTTTTTCTGAGAACATGCAGCAAGTCCTGCAGGATGCCAGAAAACCTACTACTAAGAGATCCTACTTATCCAAATGGAAGAGGTTTTCTATTTGGTGTCTCTTTCATAACCTGGACCTACTTACTGTGGATGTTCCTTTGGTTCTCTCTTATTTGTGAGTTGCTCAATGCTGGTTTGGCCTATTCTTCTACCAAGGCCCACTTATCTGTTATCTCTGCTTGTCTACCTTTTTCACCTCCTTTAGCTTCGAGATTTGACATGAAATAATTTCTTAAAGACATCCTTAACATTAGACCTCCTGGGAAGCCTGTTCCTCCTTCCTGAGATCTTAATTTTGGTTTGGAGAAGCTAACTCAGGCTCCTTTTGAGCCTGCTGCTTCAGCTTCCTTGCAACATTGTTCCTGGAAGACTGTTCTTTTGTTAACCCTTACTTCTGCCAGATGTGTGTCTGAGTTATAGGCCGTTATGGCTTGTCCTCCTTTTTTGATCCTTCATGAGGTTAGAGTGTCCTTGCACATTAACCCTTCTTTTATGTCTAAGGTGGTTAATGAGCTATCACTTAATCAGTCTATCAACCTGCCTACTTTTTTCCCCTCTCCACAAACTGACAGTGAGAGGGTGCTGCATACTTTAGATGTGCATAGACATCTTAGGGTTTATTTGGATAAGACTAAGGCTATTAGAAAATTTCATCAGTTATTTGTTTCTTTTCATCCTAGATCTTTGGGACTTATTGTATCCAAGCAAACTATTTCTTCTTGGATTTCTAAGACTGATGAGAGAAGAGTACAGAGGGTTATAACCCCTTTTACATAGTACATTTCTGTAAAATCTTATCATAAAGGTAGATTTCCTTGCCTTCACTGCTGCAGTATTCATTCCCTCACTCCTTCCCTTTAGTCTTTTGCCTTCCTGGATGTACAGATTACCTATGAGGATCCTTGGACTGGTGATCCTACTGGGGCAATCAGTTCTGACTATGGTAGGCCTGGACATCATCTTTATGCCCTATGCCATGCAAGGAGCCTTTAGGTGACGTTAGGTGTACCTTTAAAGCATCAGGAGTCTTTGGTAGACTGGACAGATGTCAGGCTTCCACAGCAGGGAATCCCCATATGTAAATACTGCAGTAGTATTCTTAACATATGAGGATTCTCTGCCATGGAATCCCATATGTTAAGAGTACTGCAGCAGTGAAGGCAAGGACATCTACCGTTATGGTAAGATTTTACACAACTGTACTTTCAATATGTTTCACTGTGTTAGAAAAATATGTATTTGAACATATATAAAGTGCTAGTTAAAAAGCAAATAGTATATAATGCATTTTATTCTATTATTAATATGGCAATAAGAATGATTTTACATGTAATTGCTTGAAGCTTTGGAACTGCAGTGTATTTGAACTCTGACCCTGGCAGTAGCCAGCTCAACAAGCTTATGTTTTTCACTAATGATTATCTGCTGGGTCAGGAAATTAAATGTATAAAGCATTGAAAATCTTCTTCTCCTTCCTCTGGGACAATTGGCCTTGTAAATGTTACCAAGATAAGACACAGCTGTTGAGAAAATGTTGCAAGAAGAACAAAGAAGTGTATTACAAGACTGAACCAACTATTGTATTCGAGCAGGCCTGAAACCTTGAAGGAGTAACATTTACAGAAAGACATTATAACTGACCAGGTGCTTTGCAAGGCTATATTATTCCCAAGGGAAAGCTTTTTTAAAAAATATAACATCAGCAATCTTTATGAATAGAATACTGTTAGTAAAAGTGATGTAGATGCCCTGTGACTAACCACATCAGTAAGGTGGGCAAAACCTGAATGTAAACACTATAAAATATTCTGTACTTCCTGCATCATGTCAGACAAAATTCTGTACTTGTATGTTTTTTTCTCCTGGTGTACACTAGTAAACTTTTGCATCTGAGCCTCCTGTGTTGTTATCTTTGTTTTTATTTAACAGTTTGGTCCTTCTTGAATCGGAAACCCTCAGACAGCTACAGATCAGAGTGTACCAGTGGTCGAACACTGCGCAGGAGAAGCTACCGAAACAGTTCTTCTTGAAATACAAAAGACCTCCGACTGAATTGTCGTTTTGAGAGGCTGGCCACTTTCTGATCTGCGACCAAAGAGCGGTCTCGAACTGGTCGACTCAGGAGGCTCAGGTAGGAAGATATTTGCCTTTTTTTCTGTTTTAGATCAGGGACTAGGTTGCAGTAAATACTATTGTCAGAAGATTTGTTATACAGATCAGGGACAAAAGGAAATTACTGTATATTTTGTCAGAGATCAGGGAAACAGAATAAGGTAGGCAGTCATTCTAGATAAACTGTGTAAGGAATTGAAATACCACGTGGTGAAAAGGGTTACGTAACATTTTCTTTTAGTATGGGAAATCAGTGCACTAAAACATTGCGAGATCCGGCCCTAACTGAAGATGCAAAATATATGCAATTACAACGGGCTGATAATGTTAGGTATTATACAAAATGGGTTAATAAATACGGATTCGATGGCAAATTGGATACAATTTCATTAGTTAAACTTTTAAAACAACTTAAATCTGACGCAGAAGGTCAGGCAAAAAAACAACAACGATTAGGCATTCCTCAGGCACACAGGTGGATTGAGGAAGTAAACCGAAGGGAACAAAAAACTAAAAATGCTAAGATGTTATTTTTAGATAAAGAGGATAATAATATGGTAATAGTGACGGCTCCTCCTCCCCCGCCCCCCGATGCCTTTTTCAGGATATGAAGCAGGAGGACAAGCTGGTCCACCTCCACGTTATCCTGATGTCACAAGAACACTAAAACCATTTGTTAGAGATCCTATTGAAACTAGGTCCTGGACACGTAAAACACTTGGGGGCACAGACTTGTATCAAATAGGGAGAAACACACTAGAGGAAAATGAGGAAGAAATCTGTCCACTAATCGAGGTACCAAACCCTCAGGCAGGACAAGAAGGGCAGGACCCAACTCTTCTAGTATACAGACCATTGACACCGGAAGATATTCGGAAAGCTGCAGAGGGAATCCCTCATCTAAAAGTTAATTACACAAAGTTTTTACAAGATTTACAAGGTATGAGACTAAGTTACCACTTGAATGGGGAAGAAATAGAAAAGGTAGTTAGACAAATTGTGGGTCCAGACTGGCACATGATTTGTGGCACCTGGAATCCTCGTAATTACGAACTTAAACCACTCACACATAGTGACGCAGAACTAGACAACAGAGTGAAAGGTCTTACAGACCGAATTTCCGAAAAATGGAAACCTAGAGCAGATTGGACTTGCATTAACCAATGCATACAACAAGAGAATGAAACTGTAGATGGATATTATGGTAGATTATTGGAATGTTTCAATAACCATAGTGGTATGGCTATTCCTGAAAATCAGACACATGATACCTCGTATGAACAGCAACTGAAAAATGCATTTTTGAAAGGTTGCATTGCACCTATCAGTAGCTTTATTACGAAGCATATGATAGATCATTGAACAAGTAGGCTACAAGCCTTACTTGAATATGCTAGACATGCTGAAAGACACTTTAATAGTAAAAAGAAAAAGAAGACACAAGTCTTCACTGCTGAAGACGGAGCTGAGGTTTTTGTAGTACAGTCCGGTAAAAAGGGTAAGAAAAATGCCGAGGGAAATAGACAATCTGACAAACGGTCAGAAGATTTTGAAGAGAGAAAAAAGAAAGGTGAGTGCTTTAAGTGCGGAAAGAAAGGACATTTAGCAAGGGATTGCAGGCTAAATAAAAAGGTAACTACAGAAAGTAAGGGTGATGAGGACTGACTATATGATAGTGATGAAAGTCAGAAATCA
The DNA here is from genome assembly GCF_019279795.1 of Protopterus annectens. Classification (NCBI taxonomy): domain Eukaryota; kingdom Metazoa; phylum Chordata; order Ceratodontiformes; family Protopteridae; genus Protopterus; species Protopterus annectens. The sequence goes on along the minus strand of NC_056731.1, from coordinate 818,655,836 downwards.
TCAGGAAAGGCTAACAAACAAAGGACAAATGTAAATGTAGTAGAAGGAACAGAGGAAGTGCAAGCAGATGTAGAGGATGAAGAAAGTGAAATTTTAGATTTGGCATTACTGAGCTTGGAGCTCTATCTGGCAGACACAAAACCGGAAGTCACACTTCTGGTGGAGGGGAGGGAAGTAAAATTCCTGTGTGACTCAGGAGTGTCACGAACTTTGATACACCCCTCCAAGTTACCAGAATATTCCGAATCACCTGATTATATATTAGTAAAAGCAGCAAACGGACAGCTATATAGGGAGCCACTCTCCCATGATATAGCAATAACTGACCCTGTTTCAGGTATGACTCAGAAAAATAAAATTGTAGTTTCTGCAAAATGTCCAGTAAACCTACTGGGAAAAGATCTTATGCAAATATTTGGCATAGCGGTAGTTCCCACTATGCAGGGTATGGAGGCACAAAGACAAATGGATACTTTTGTGGTGCGACCGGAGGGTGAGACTTTTTACTGGTACAGCCAGGACCTAGTTACGACTGGTCCAGGGGCAGTAACCGAGGAACTGATGAATGTAGCCATCAGTAAGGCCCCCTCCCTTGACACTGACCAACAGCATTTGTTACACTGTACTCTATACTACTGTAGCATGCCAGGACCTGATAAAGAATATGAGCAAGTATTATTCAAAAATCTTGCTAACAGATTAGTATTACGAACCTTGTATTGGGATACTGAGGGAAACAGTGTGGTAAGCTGTTCATTACCTCAGGAATTCATGACACTGTACAAATCTAATCAACTACCACATGTCAGCTTGACGAAAAATAAGAATATGAAATGGGCAGACTTAGGATAAAAAGTAACAAGATGGGAAAAACAAACTGATTTAGAATTATCAGAGCAGGGAATACAAAAACAGAAATTGAATTGTCTAACACAGACACATCCAGCTGTACACTTACAAACTAGTGAAGACAGCTGATTAGCGTTCTTATTAGAAGAAGAAGAAAAAGCCTTGTGTGACATACCAAAGATTCTTTGGTCAACAGGCAAATCAGATGTAGGACTTATTCGAACAGCAGGACCAGTTACTATTACACCAAAATCAGCATTTAGACCACAAAAAAGACAATACCCCTTGAGGAAAGATGCAGAGCAAGGAATCAAGCCTATAATAGCAGCATTACTCAAGGAAGGAGTACTGGTAGAATCTCTTGATTCACCATGTAATACCCCTCTATTTCCTGTTAAAAAAGCAAACGGGGAATGGCGGATGGTACAGGATTTACAAGCTGTAAACAATGCAATAATACCTAGAGCACCTACGGTGCCAGACCCACACACCTTGTTGAATGATTTAAAGCCGCAACAAAAATATTTTACTGTAGTAGACATAAGCAATGCTTTCTTTTCAATACCTATACATCCTGATAGCCAGTATTGGTTTGCATTTACATTTCAGGGTAAAAGATATACCTATACTCGGCTACCACAGGGATATTGTGAAAGTCCAACGATATTTGCACAAGAAATGGCAAGCAACCTGGCAGGGTTTACCCCACCAGGAGGTAGTCAGATTCTACTTTATGTAGATGACATTTTGCTAGCAGCCCCCACCCAGCATCAATGCAGGGAGGATACGATAGCATTATTGAAATTTTTGGCAGCACAGGGACATAAAGTAAACAAGAGTAAGTTACAACTTTGGAAAAAACAAGTCAGATACCTAGGATATGTAATATCCAATGAAGGTAGAATATTAGACGAAGACAGAAAAACAGCAATTTTACAAGCACCTAAACCAGCGACCAAGAAGGAAATGATGTCCTTCTTGGGAACAACTAATTTTTGTCGAAGCTGGATATCAAACTATGCTTTAGAACCTGCTCCACTGGCTGATTTAATATATAAAACACCAATGGCAGCACAAGATATATTACAATGGACACCCGAAGCAGAAACAGCTTTCTGCAGACTAAAACAATTGATAGCTTCTTCATTAGTTTTAGGACTTCCGAATTACCACAAAAGATTCTTTCAGACCGTAGATTGTAAACAGGGATACATGGCGTCAGTTCTGACGCAACAGCATGGGGATAAGCAACGCCCCATAGCTTACTATTCATCACAGTTAGACCCAGTGGCACGATCGTTGCCTCACTGTGTGCAAGCAGTGGTTGCAGCTGCAATGGCAGTACAGGCTTCGGCCTCAGTGGTGTTATTCCACCCTCTCACATTGAGAGTGCCTCATGCAGTCGCAATAATTTTACTACAAGAAAAAATAGCATATTTATCTCCTGCTAGACATCTTTCATGTATGACCATACTGCTGAGCCAACCTCATATGGTAATTGAATGTTGTACAACATTAAACCCGTCAACGTTACTTCCAACCCCTGTGGATGGCACACCGCACAGCTGCCTGCAGGAAATTGAACAAACAACTTTGCCCAGACAAGATCTCACTGATATGCCCTTGGATGATGCTGAGGTGACATTTTACGTGGATGGCTCATGCAGAAGGGGTCCTACAGGGAAAAATCTAGTAGGATATGCAGTGGTTACAGATACAGAGATCTTAGAAGCCCAACCTTTACAGCATAACCTATCTGCTCAAGCAGCAGAACTGATAGCCTTAACACGGGCTTGCACTCTAGCGAAAGATAAATGTGTGAACATATATACTGACAGTCAGTATGCTTTCTCTACAGTGCATGTTTTTGCAACAATGGAAAAATAGGGGAATGATAACATCTAATGGCAAACCGATTAATCATGCGCAACTTATTTTGAACTTATTAGATTCTATTCAGTTACCTACTAAAGTAGCTATTTGTAAATGTTTAGCTCATACAAAACAACAGGATAGAATTTCAAAAGGAAATGCAAAAGCTGATGCAGCTGCAAAGCAAGCAGCCTCAGACTCAGAAACTTTACTTTTAACAGAGGAATTACAACCCTCTGAGATTTTAGATCTAGAAATGTTAAAAACAATGCAGACACTAACTACGAAAGCTGAGAAACAAAAATGGGAGAAACGAGGTGCAATCCTCGAAAATGGACTGTATGTCTCCAAAGAGAAAAAAACAATATTACCATCTAATTTATTTAGATATGCAGCTTTGTTGAGCCATGGGCAGTGCCATGTCTCAACAGGGGGGATGGTACAGTTAGTAAATCGAATATTCCAAACATACGGATTCATAAATTATACAAAAAAAATTTGTGCAGCATGCCATATTTGTAACAAACATCATGCACAGGGGGCATTCAAACCCAAGCAAGGGAGTTTTCCTTCACCACCATGCCCGTTCCACACTATTTGTATGGATTTCATAGAATTGAATAAATGTGAAGGGAAAAAATACTGTTTAGTAATTATAGATATGTTTTCCAAATGGGTAGAAGCTTTTCCAACTAAAAATTTGGATGCAGCAACCGTGGCAAAAGCCCTAGTAAAAGAAATAATTCCCAGATTTGGCATACCGGAAAGGATTTATAGTGACAATGGGACACATTTTGTTAATCAGACGATTCACCAGCTTGGGAGATTCTTTGGAATCTCCTTAAAGAATCATCGTGCTTACCACCCACAGTCTGCAGGACTGGTGGAAAGGTACAATGGAATTCTAAAAAACAAATTGAGGAAGCTAGTGAGTGAGACACAGAAAAACTGGATCTGCTGTCTGCCTTTGGCACTGCTGAACATGAGAACAGTTTCAAATGTAAAGGGTTTGACTCCCTTTGAAATGATATTTGGAAGGGCATATTATGTGCCACAGTGGAAAGCTCTCATGCCTGCAGAACTAGAGGCTGACAGCTCATTAGCTAGCTACATGAGAAAACTGTTAACAAATAAAACTATTTTGCAGTTGAACTCTTTTTCAGATAAAAGACAGACCGGACTGTTAGAAGCAGTGCTGACTCCGGGCACCTGGGTGTGGCTGAAGGTTACGAAGAGGAAGAATTGGGCGAGTCCAAAGTGGGAAGGACCGTACCAGGTATTGCTGGCAACGCCTACTGCAGTCAAAGTTGCTGAGAGGGCGTCCTGGGTCCATCTGACGCACTGTAAACCAGTAAAGAATTTTCAACTTGATAAACATTTTGGGACTGATACACAACAAAGGCAGGATGGCCAAGAGCAAAACGAGTAAAAATACAGATCAACCCCAAAGATGTTGTTTAATCATCTTGTTGACTATGCATTTATTGACTATGATTGTGATGACCTTCCTTTTGTTGTGGTTTTTCCTACATGTAACCACACAAGTGAAAGTGGAGAAATGTGATGAACTGTCTATAGACTGGCATCCGAACTTTAACACATACCTAGCTATGAAGCGTGTATATGTAGAGACTATGAACATTTCAAATTGCTGGGTTTGTACTGCTATACCAACAGCATATGGAGGACTGTTAATGTCCGCTGTCCCCTTGGGGATAAATGAGACTTGGGAGAATTTACTTTTTGATACAGGATCTGTAAGATCACAAGACAAAATTGCATTGTATTTGCCTATTACACAGAAGGGAATTGTATGTTTTTATATGAATGATACACTTCAAGTGGGTTGGAGTAACTGTAATATAACCATATCTTATAAATGCTACATTAAAGTTAAAGATAGAGGCACTGTTTGTAATACGAATTATGATTCATATTTGAGTTTAATGAAAACAACATTAAGTGATGTACAGAGAAATCCTGTTTTACATAAACAACTGTCTATTATAGACAAGAAAATGTTTCATTCAGAATTAACCCGCATCAGTACTAAAGTAGAAAACTGTTATTTTGTTTGTGGGAAAAAGGCATACAAATGGCTACCTGAGAATTGGTCCGGCAGTTGTTTTTTGGGTTATCTGGTTCCGGCCATAAGACATACTGCAGAATTACCTCTAGGTAAGATACGAAATGTGAGAGATGTAGCCCGGAAACCTGAAGGTCCAATCGGAAAACCTGTAAATCCAGTGGGACAAATCGAAGCTGGTTGGAAAGACCATCATTCCGTAAAAAACAAAGAAAAATTGACTCATATGGACTTGAGTGACAGTGTAATATCCTGGGCTGGAATACTTCCAGCATATGGAGCAGTCAAATCGATCTGGGAGTTGAGAAAACTGTCGAAACTTCTCGAAGTAATGAGTAATGCAACTTTTTCTGCTCTCGAACTAGTGACTGATGAACTGAATGCAATGAGAACTGTTGTGCTACAAAATCGAATGGCTCTTGACTTCACTCTAGCGGCGAGAGGTGGTACATGCGCGCTTATCAAAGAAGAATGCTGTGCGTTTATACCAGACAATCGACATGAAATTAATGACCACCTAGAGGTAATACAGCAGGTATCGGCCATGACTGAACCAGGCCCAAACCCACTGACAAACTTTTTCCAGAGTCTGTTTGGTGGGTGGGGTTCTATCCTAATGAACATCTTGATTGCTATTTGTGTGGGTCTGCTCCTATTAGGAGCATGTGTCTATTGTGGGATTCCCTGCATGAGAAGATTGATCAAAGATTTTATTGATATATCTGTAACTGAAACTTTGTACCAAGACATTGAGTTAGAAAAATTAATTTCAGATGAAATTCTTTCCGAAGTATAAACTAAATGACTTGCCTGGTTGAAAGTCCTTAAAGGAGAAGGCTAGGGGATGAAATGACATTGTTTATATTTCAGAATAGAATAATAGTATTAAAAGGGAGGAAAATGTTAGAAAAATATGTATTTGAACATATATAAAGTGCTAGTTAAAAAGCAAATAGTATATAATGCATTTTATTCTATTATTAATATGGCAATAAGAATGATTTTACATGTAATTGCTTGAAGCTTTGGAACTGCAGTGTATTTGAACTCTGACCCTGGCAGTAGCCAGCTCAGCAAGCTTATGTTTTTCACTAATGATTATCTGCTGGGTCAGGAAATTAAATGTATAAAGCATTGAAAATCTTCTTCTCCTTCCTCTGGGACAATTGGCCTTGTAAATGTTACCAAGATAAGACACAGCTGTTGAGAAAATGTTGCAAGAAGAACAAAGAAGTGTATTACAAGACTGAACCAACTATTGTATTCGAGCAGGCCTGAAACCTTGAAGGAGTAACATTTACAGAAAGACATTATAACTGACCAGGTGCTTTGCAAGGCTATATTATTCCCAAGGGAAAGCTTTTTTAAAAAATATAACATCAGCAATCTTTATGAATAGAATACTGTTAGTAAAAGTGATGTAGATGCCCTGTGACTAACCACGTCAGTAAGGTGGGCAAAACCTGAATGTAAACACTATAAAATATTCTGTACTTCCTGCATCATGTCAGACAAAATTCTGTACTTGTATGGTTTTTTGCCTCCTGGTGTACACTAGTAAACTTTTGCATCTGAGCCTCCTGTGTTGTTATCTTTGTTTTTATTTAACACACTGCTTCGTGTGCTGTCTGAAGCAAGTTTGGAAAAAAAGAAAGTTCAGTTCTAGTTTGTTTCAAATTATACAATGTCTTTGGTCATTCATCATATATCTATAACCTGATAGTTTGCACACTTAGCTTATGTTATGAATTGGACATAACTTAATTAGATGTCCTAGTCCCTTGCAAATGGAACAGTCAAGAAGGGGAAGGTTTGCACATGAATATATCAGCAAACCATGAAAATAGCACTGCAACTGTCCTGCACCAAAATATAACAGCAAAATATTACAGTGTGTAATGCAATAGGCAATTTACTCCATTGTTGCAAAAGGTTCTGGTTCCATTCTCACATAAGGTGGATGGATTGCTGACAGTGAAATACAACGTAAAGGGGGAGGGTCATCTTTCAGGTGAGATTTTAAACTGAGGTTCCATCTGATTGAATTGGTTGTAGCTCAGGTGGTGTAAAAGATCCCAAATATTAAAAAAGTAGTGTTCCTTTATTATACATATTAACTTATTTACAAATAAAATAAATATTTACATTCATATAAATGCATTTTATATACACATATTTACATGACAGAAAAATAAATGTGACCCACTCCTTTTACACCCCAAAAATATAACCTTTTTCAATATTTCTTTCAAACGCCATATTTTATTAAGCAATAACTCTTTAATCCTTACACTCCAAATAATCCATGTAATAAACATTTTTCTACCAATACTTTGTTTATTCATTTCCAGTTCCTTCCCATACTAACCATACAATATTGCATCCATATTTATATTTTCTAGTTGATTAATCCTTTTTATTATTCTTTCTGTACACAAAATCGTCCATGTTTTAACTCTCTCACATTCCAAAAACCATGACTTGCCATCTCTATTTGATTGCAATAACTTTTCCAAAATTGATTTATGCTTCATATTTCTTTTGTAAGAATTTTATTTATGGTTAATGTCCATAAAAATATTGACACATTAACATATTTTTAAAAATCTCCCTCCTTTTCTGAATATCTTGTATTATTTCTATTTTAATATCTTGACAAGGATTAACTACATGCTATGTTTTAACAATAGACCCATAGTACTTTTTTATTATCTGTAATATCATTTAAATTCAATTTCCATAACAACATTTTTATCCTGATAGATTTTAAATTAATCATCAATCAAATCTTTTTGTCTTTGCTTTTCTATCAGTTTTCCCCAACAATTGTGATATTTTATATTATATAATTTTCTTATTATTTCTCTTTTTTCAGACATCCTTTTCCTTACAATCTAAAATAAATGCAAAGATGCATAAAACAGATGAATATATTATAACCAGTCTCCACAATCCCATCTTAAATACAAAATTCCCCCTTTAACTGCATTCAGTCTTGAACCCCATATTACATTAAAAAATGCAACATTTCCTTTTGTTTTTCTAACCGTATCATGTACATGCTCACCAAATAAGCCATTTCCTAGCATTTCAGAATTAAGCAAAATATGCTTTTTCTCTAAGACATTCTAAAATTTTTCTGAGCAAACTTTCATCTTTTAATTGTTTTATGAATGTATCTAATTCTTTCATATCCATATCCAATTTCTAGACTTAACTACTAATAAATTAACCTCACTGCTAGAAAAATAAAGTTGTTCTGTCTTAACAATGTTTCCTAATCCTTTGCTTTTTCCCTTACTTAATGTCAGACCTTGCTTCCATTAGTAATTTATTTAAATATATAAAAAAATTCCTTCATCTACATGTTATTCTAATTAGTATTAGAAATTATTATTAGTTATTAGTAATTATAACAATATCATCTGCGTAAGACAAAAAAGTGAATCTTAACACTCCCCCTCCATCTTATATTCCATATTTTTATAGCAACTTCCATTTCACCTCCAACTGTGTTCATGATTAAAGCAAATAAAACACTGTTCATAAGACACCATTGTCTAACTCCTCACTTTAACCGTATTTCCCCACTAAACCACCCATTAACTAATAAAACACAATTCCTATTATACGTTCATTTAATAACCTTCAAAAATGTTCTTTGAATTCCATACTGTGCAAAAATGTTCCATAAATGTCTATGTCCTCTGTTTCAAATGCTTTATCTATATCACCTGCTATCATTTAAACTAATCCATTATCCCATCACTATTAATAACAAATCCTTGCTATTTCCTCTGAATTCCATAATTACCTGTTATCAACACATCTTGCAACATCTATGAAAAATGAAGAGCGTTCATAAAAATATTATAATCTGCATTATTTAAAGTGATTGGTCTCCAATTTAATATATCACATTTACCTCTTTTTTCCAAATTTTACCACCCCTTGACAACTTTTTATACCCAACCTCCATCTAACAAAAATCTCTTTTTAACACATTTGAAATTGTTTTACAAAAGTCTATCCTATCCCATCCAAACATGCTACAGATAATTATCTTACCAGTTTCAAGACACTATTTAAGTCTGCCATTTTTCTCAGTCTTTATAACTATCATGCAGCCACTATGAAAACTTCTACAACATCCATTTCTTCTGATACGATACATCATTTTTTTCATACATATTCCTAATATAATTTTGAATCACCATCATTATTCCATTTTGGTCTTTTACAGTACTCCCATCCACATCCTTTGTTTCTCTTAATAAAACACACTCTTCCATAAATAATTTCCCCTAAAACGGACATACTTCCTACCCTCTATCTTATAAAAAATATCTTTGCTTTAACATATGACTTTCTATTTTTTCTTATTTAACTTATACAACTCCTGTTCCTTATTAAAATAATTTGTATTATAGATTCCAAGTCATCCCACATTTTATACAACTCCCCATATTTACCCTTTGTCTCTTTTCTAAACTTGGTTTCTGCCTTTAAATATACCTTTTTACATTTCTGCTTAAACAACACCCAGCAATCAGATCACATTACATTAAATCCGATTAGAATTAAATGATTCAGCCATAACTGGATAGCCTCTATATTTAACTACACATTAACTTTCTTTCCTATTGATCATTTAATCTCCTCCCTTCCTTACAAACCTTAAATTTCCTTTAACTTCAATCCATTTTACAACATGGTCATAAAAGCCATCAATTTATTTAATCTGCATTGATAAAATAAAAATAATTAGTTTCTATTTCTAACTGTCCTCTGTTGTAAATCTAATGGACCTGATCCCATATTCTGAAACCTTGATATTTCACACCTATCCCATTTTGTTGCATCCAGCCTTACTTCTGTTTTTCTTTCCTGAAATTGCATTTAAAATCTGACATCATAATAATGATCATATTAACAAGTACATACTTTTTATTTCATAATATAGCTGTTCTCCCTGTTTAACATTCATGCAACCATAAATTCTTATTAATCTATACACATCGTCATCCCAAAAAACATCCATAACCATCAAATTTAATACCTTTATTTTATCATCAAACATAAAAACTACACCTGAACTCACTTCCAGTCCTACCTGTAAAATATCTTATTATCTTACATCCTTTCTATCTGAAACCTTCCTGATTCAATAATAAAACTTACATTCTCAATTATTACTACACCTGCCTTTAATTTTTAACACCATTCTAAAATGCGTAATCTTCTTATCTTATTCATGAAACTGTTTACATTTAATGACACTAACCTACAATTATTTTTTCCCATTTTTCCTAACCACTGATGGTCTATTTTTAAATTTCTTTTTCTTTAATCTTACTTTATGTCCTGTAGATTATTTTCTTTTTTTATTTACATCTACCATACCTTCATCTTTTTCACTTTCCTTACTGTCCAGCACTGCAAACTGTTTTTCTAACTCTATATTTATCTGATTTTCATCTTGCTCACCTATACTACTTTGAAATAAAACTTTCTTCTGCGGAACATTACTCTCTTTTTCTGAAGATTGCATTTCTTCAGTTTCACCTCTCTGTCTTCATCTTCCCCTACATTCTACCTCTATACTCTTCTCTGAGCTTTCTTAACAGTCAGATTCTACACTTAACTCTGCACTTATTCATACTCTGGCCTTTTCCCTCACATTGATTACATCTAATGTTTACATAGTCACTAATTAAGAGTGACAAACTCCCCCACTGAAAAAAAAAGTTTATGTTGACGTACTTATTTCAAGTACCTCTTAGATTATTTGCATAAATCATACTAGGAGCATGAACACTAGAATCATTTAGAATTTTCAAGGTTCACTATTACTTCATAACCCCAATTACACAAATGCTTATCATCCTTTTTTTAATAAAATTCAAATTTTCAGTTGAAGTTAATAAACAGATCCTATCACGTTATTCTATTTCATCTGATCTGAGTTGCAAATAGAAACCCTGGGATTCAATAAAGCCATTTCACAGTGTCAGAATAGTGTAGCAGCTATTGCATGGAATATGGCTGCCAAGCTATCAAGTAAAAAGGCTGGGGGTGTGCACGAGCCTGCCAGCACTATTCTGACAAGGACACCATTGAATAATGCTAATTACCTCATTTGCTGGTGAAAACCATGCAAATGAGGTGAATTAGTGATTCAGTAAGCAGGCAGACATCAATGTCAGACCAGTGTCCATTGCAGAAATGGATTCGGTTACTAACCATGTACATTTCTGCAAACATCAAAATGGGGGCATGGCACCTCAATGACAAGCATGTATTATGACTATTAGGCATACCAATGGCCAATAATATGGCCATTGGCATGGAAAACTGATTCAAAATTATAAAAATTAAAGTGTTTTTTTTTTTTTTTTGGCCAATTTCAGTCATTTAAGCATAGCACAGTGGCATGCAAACGAGATCATGCAGAAAATAAAAAAAAATGTAAAAAGAGAATTTAATGTGAAATATGAATTTTGCCATCATAGTGTGTAGCATACAGAAACAAAACACTAACAGGTAACACTGGTAGCTAAGGAGATAGACTCTGGTGTAGTGATGAAACAAGGGACTAAGGCAGTGGGGTATGCAAGTGGGCTAAATTTATTGAATAGCAAAAGGGGAGACCGTGTCCACTGAACCTAACCATGTAGGAGCTATAATGCTGTAGTGTAAGCAGAAGAAGCAGCTGACATGAAAAGGGGTATGTCATGCTTGCTGTAAGCATATTGGAGCTCTGTAGCTCCTATTTGTGCTCAGCTAAGCACAACTAAGCAAGGGGGTGTGCTGAGCTAGTTCATAAAATGCTGAGTGTGTTCACTTTCCTGGAAGGGCCTTTTCTTCTCAGTACTGTTTACTATAGCTACAGGGGTTTGTGTGGCATGCTGTGGTGCTTAATCACAATGTAAATAATAAAAAAAAAAAAAAACAAGAACTAGCAGAAGTGTTTACATTTGAGCAGCAGGTTTGTGCAGTGTGCTGCAGGGTTAGAAGTGGCATAAATGGGAAGAAAAAAAGAAATGGGGAATAGCAGAATAAAGGCACTCAAGTACAAATAATATAGCTGGCAGGTGGAATGTATCATAGTCAGCCAGTCACACAGACAGCATCTGCAGCACACCAGTATGAAGTATACAAGCACCTTTCGTTCTGTTTTTTCCCACAAATTCTGCACCATTGATGTACACACTCAGGGGAATTTTAACTGTAACAAGTCTCATATTCTTCTGCTGATTGTTAATACTTTGTTTTTAAAATTGTATTCCCTGAGGTGCTTTTCTCCCCAGGTCTCTGCTGAAAAGAGCCTAAAGCTGATTGTTAATACTTTGTTTCTAAAATTTTAAATAGTTTTGCCCTGAGGAGCTTTTCTCCCCAGGTCTCAGTCAGACTAACGTGACCTGGTTAACAAATGTGAAATAAATAAATAAATGTTAGGGGCTGCTGTCACTTTGATACATCAGTATGTGCTAGAGACTGAGGGTGGTGAGGATAATGCTGATGACCCTCCCAGACTGAGGAGGAAGAGAACAGTGTTCAAACCCAGGGTAACATACCAGGGGCTACATGATCTGGAGATACTAGAGCAGTACAGAGTGGACAGGGACTTAATTCAGCAACTCTGCGAGCTGTGCCGGCCTCACCTCAGACCCAGAGTCAACAAAGGGGAACCCATCCCAGTTGAAACCAAGGTATGTGTAGCCTTAAGAATACTAGATACAGGTACCTTCCAAAGACCTACTGGGGACATCATGGGGTTTCACTGGCATCTGCATCCAGGGTACACCACCAGTTCCTGGATGTCATGTGAACACATGCCAGTGAGCACATATATTTCCTCACCACCCATGAGGAGAGGACCAGCAATATGCATCTCTTTCACCATGTAGCAGACTACCCAGAGATACTGGGTGTCATAGACTGCACGCACATCCACATCAAAGCACGACCCAGTGAAGAGGGTGGAGTCTATGTCAACCGCAAAGGCTATCACTCCATCAACTGCCAGGTTGTGTGCAATGCCCAGGGCATTATCATGAATGTGTGTGCTGGCAGGCCTGATAGTTATCATGACTCCCACATCTGGCATGCCTCACAGCTGTACCAGGAATTTGCCAGGGGGACATGCCATATGGCCATCTGGTGGAGTACACTGGCTATGCACTGGAGCCGTGGATGATGACACCCATTAGAAATGTGCACATACACACACACACACACACACACACACACACACACACACACACACACACACACACACACACACACACACACACACACACACACACACACACACACACACACACACACACACACACACACACACACACTGAAGAATGCCATAATGAGGCACACTCACAAACCAGGATCATTATAAAGCATGTGTTTGGAATGCTCAAGCCACAGTTCCGCTGCCTTGATATATCTGGTAGAGCCCTGAAGTACTCTCCAGCCACATGTGCACACATGTTCATAGTATGTGGCATGCTACACAATATGATCCTGTGAAAACAGCTGCAGTAGTAACATCACAGGGAAGGCCCACATAGCCCCCACCCTTGCCAAGGCTCCCACAGGCACAGGGGGATTTGGAGGAGGAACCCCCTGATCCTGCTCCTGTAGGCAGACAGAGGTGTGCCCAGTATGCCCAGGCCTTGGCAAAGAGGCAACACATAGCACACACACTGACACTGTTGGGACCCTGGGACTGACACCTCTCTCTGACTCACACAGACAATAAAATGGATGCCACACACATCACACTACCTTTATCTTACCATGTATAGGCTGTGTACTGCATGCATCCAACAAAGACAGCCTTCAAGCACCATCCTCACAACTGCCACAGGCAGAAGGTAAGGTCAGTCATCTTAACAATAAATGAGTGGGGTAATACATTGTGGTAGCATAGCTATAGTATCGCTGCATGCATGCAAGGGAATGGGGTGGCTTACCTGGATAGCAGCAGACAACTGACAGCTATGTGAAGCAACAGGAAATGTCCACCCAATACTGGCTTCCCCAGAGAATGCAGTAGTCCCTTAGGTGACAAATCTCACCACAGTATATGTGGGGGGGGGCTAAGTAACTGGGGGGGGTCATTGGTCACATGCATGAATGTCAATGTGGGGGTCCCATACTCACCCCTCAGCCTCACCCAGCAAGTCATCCATAGAAAAACATAAAGAAATGTCTGGCAAAGACCCACAAATGGGGACAATGAAGAAATATACCCATACAGACTTACACAGTAATATCACAGCAGGTCTTGCAGTTGCAATAAGGCTCTGAAGGGTAAGATGTCTAAAACCCAAATGTCTGCCATTACAATCTAACCTTTGGTCTTTAGTGATATGCCTGTAGTCTCCAAAACAGGCACAATACTATGCTAAATGGAACCAAAATGTAAAGGAAACATCAGCACAGTCTGTGCAAGTGTGGACAGTTGACAGGTGTGCCCCCCACACCCATTTTCCCATAGAAATGCAGTAACATTAATGTTTGTAGGGTATCAGCAGCAGAGAACAAAGTCCAAGGGCTGTCCCAATCAAATTGATAACTTCTTGTATGTCCACAATATGCAAGGATCAATGAGCTATGTATATGTGTGGTCAATACTGTCAGTATGTGGCCTGCACTTACTCCTGGCTGTAGTGTCTTAGTGGCCTAGGTACAGTACTGTGGTTGACAGGGTCCATGTTCCAAGAACTGCAATGCCAACTATTCTGCATGTCAAATACAGCTATGGTAGGAGTTGTGCACACTGTCCAGGGGTCAATATCTGTAACTGCAGGACAGCTGGACAAGTTAGGAACAGAGGGCTACACATATGGACAGTACACAGCTCAGAGTAACCTACAGAGTGCCTAGCATACCCCTCAACTGTACATATGTTTTGCAGAATGTCCAGAGGTTTGTATCATATTTATGGTCTCTTTATCATGAAATTGTGGTTTTCTGGCAAATCATTGGCAAATCACAAAAGATTAAAGTCAGAAAATAATGACAGATGGTAGTTTCAGAATTCATACCCTTTCAGAAAATGCATGCTAATGCAAAACCTGTTATTGTATCACCTTTCTAAGTTTGTAAGGACAATAGTTAACAATGGTCCCTATATGTAGGCCTTTGTCCCAAAGTACTTATGGCTTTGTCCAGATGTCTGGCTCTAAAAAGTCGGGAGGTATGGTGCCTAGTAGGACAGCAAGTACCTGAAGGTCAGTGTACTGGCAGGTTATAAAAGGCTGCCAACTTACTGTGTCAGCACTGACATGTCACTGGCCAACATCCATACCCCTGGAATGACAGATTGTCACATAAGGAGCACACGTATGCCTTGTACATCTGTCCTGCTTCTCCAAACATTACATTTGCCTGCCAACTATTTACAAAACAAGAAAGGGTCATGTCAAAACAGCAATTGCAGACAGTGGGGAAGCAGATGTCGTACTCATAAGAGAAAGCAAGCAAATACCAAACTGGTCTCCCAACTGTGTATGTTTGGAAGAACAGTAGTAACACCCTGTCCCCATGTGTGGGCCTTTGTCTGACTGTCATATATGAGCCTGACGAATGTCACTCTGTGACAGTTTGACAGCTAGGCCAACATGTAGCCTCATAATAACATATAGCAACACAAACCATCTGAGGACCACAGCAAATGTAGTGGTGAAATGATGAACAACCTGCTAAACGGGTACACTCAGAGGTGTGAAGTCCAAAACCTTGTGTGTGATGTTACAGCATTTACCCTACTCACATCAGAATTACAAATACATAACAGCAGCCACTGTGGGCAAAGCCTGTGACCAGACTACAGAAGGGCAAAGAGACACACATAAGGGGAAGGGGAACCACTGGCCAGACAAATGGAGAATGTGCACACCTGAACAAATTATGCAGTAACATAGGTGCCATGTGGTGTATGGAGTCTGTAAACATCACCTGAAAATACACAACACACACCTGTGTAAGTGGAGGTCCACAACAAAATAAAAATCCAAACAAAGGACACCTCAGAGGCAAAACCACATAAGAACTCCACAAACCTACACACCACAGACCATGCAGACTCCACAAACCAGGGTCTTGCAAACACTAAGGCCTTACCCCAAACCCCAAACACCTACCCTACACAGATAGGCTAACTGCACTGCCTCTCTACCCCTTTCCATACAGACTCTGCTGAGGTGACCCCTGTCTGGCATACAAAGCAATCCAGACCCTGACTTGATGGGACTGTTGCACATCTGAGAGTCAAGGCCCACTTGATCAACCTGTAGGCACAGCATGAACCTGGTCTGTGATATCAGTATGGCTTGTTGGTGTGACAGATATGTATTCCACACACACCCCCATCTGTGGAATATAGTCCCTGTCCACATCAAGCCATTTTCCTCAATAACCCTAGTGATGTGCGCCCTGTATAAGTGCATGGGAAACACAAAATACAGTCCTGTGATTCCATCTTTGTCCCTGCTGGACAGGGGCTATGTGTGCCGACATGTCTTAACACAGGCTACACTCTCATCTGCGTGGGTTATAAGGGCTTCAGGGCCAATACCCTACTAACATCATGTCAATCTATCAACCTATACACAACTGTCTGTTAGTGGTTCACCACATTACTCTATACTGCCCTGCCACTGACATACCTGGAAGTCACAGTGCTATGTGGAATATACTACGCACATAATGGACATTTATGCACAGTAGAATGCACTCTGTACCCATGCCCATACCTCTCAACCTCTGACAGCAAGACATCTGGATAAGGTCATAAATAAAAGTGGGGCAATGGCACAATGATAGGCACATATTGTCCTTATATACTGAGAAAGTTGGTAGGATAAGGGGTTTTGCATTAGCAGGAATTGTCTGAAGATTATGAAGTCTGAAACACTAATGTCTGTCATTATTTAAGCAGGAGA